>NC_057849.1:300271198-300451198 GCF_015237465.2 Chelonia mydas
ACTTATCTGTACTAGCCAGGCCATAGTTTTTAACTATTTCTGGGAACTTTAGGTTTCACGTTATGTTTTATTGGTGCATGTTAAATTGTTCTATCAAAATGCAGTGTAAGAGCTAAGCAAAATATACCATAATATTTTAGTACCATCAAGGCAATGACACCTGTGACACAACTAGCTTGTACTTTCCTGGTAGGACTGTCCTATAGGAAAGGATGTGAGTATGATTATCTGGCTTTACTCTAGAAATCATTGTACTTTTAGTTACCCTTTAATCAAGAATTATAGCCACTCTGGTTATAGTGTTCTGAATCTTGAGGTCTAGGTTTCGGCAATGGTGGAAGAGAAGAGAAGGGTTGAAAGAACTGTCAGGCGTCCTTTTCAATGGTGGTTGAATATCATATAGGCCTCTCTGCTTCTGGAGTTATATCAGGAAGTTGTATGTCATCTGGAGACATCTATTTAGTTTTAAAATCCTACACTTTAATAGTAAAAATAGTAATACATTCTAATTAAAATGAATAGGGTTAATGGGAGGTCCATAAGGGAACTGGAAGACCAAGATCAAGGGACTTCTGAATTCACAATTATGGACTGACATAAAAGACAACAGGATAATAAACTAAGCAATTATCTTTGATATACCTTATGATATAATCGCACCACAGGGGGAATCTGCACCTCAGGGAATGGGTTTCTCAGCAACTTTGCAACCTTGTTAATCTGATATATGTCGCAGTCAACATTTACATACTACTGTGCTGTGTGGGAAAATCTTCAGTACCGTTTCATGCCTGTCAACATAAATTGGTAGATAAGATGATGGCCTATCATTATGACCACTGATGGGTTGATTCATTGTCTGCATCAGCTCTGAGATCAGTCAAGTTAACTGTAGGTCACCATAAGGAAATCTGTGTCTAAACTAAAGCTTATTTAGCTGTATAGTGCACAAGTGGAATACTACTGATTATCATAAAGGTCAGACATGCACATTTTAACTGGTGGTAATGAGTAGTTTTAAAGATGTTTGAGCCTTTTCTTAATCTTGCCGTGTCACAAGGCTTCTATTGTTATGTACCACAGAATATGCCTTTAATTGTACCATTTGCCCTATTGTGTCTTGATCACAGAGTGGGTAGGATGATGTTACTTGTGATAACCGCCTACCACATGTCCTGATAATTACTAGTCTTCAGTAAATTGCACAGTGAAGTAACACAGAAGTCTGGTAAAACAAAAGGCTCCAAAAAGTTGAAAGCAATATTTAAATAGTTTCATGTAGTGTACCATATTATGCTGAATGTGTGATGCCTCAAAGTAGGGTATAAAAAATAAATAACTCTCAAGCTTGAATTATAGAAACTGTAAAAATACTAGAAAGCATTTTAAGAAATCTTATAATAATTAAGAATTATTTTAGTTTCTGTGGATGGTCAGACTGAATTACCGAGGAAATATTGAAAAGATACTGGAGACCCTGTGATTCATCAACAAATTAATGCCTGTGGCAAATTATCTTATGAACTAAGGACATTCATTGCATGTAGAAAGTAGTTTTCAGACAGAGATGTGCAAACAGTACTTATGGTTTCCAAGGGATGTGCTATCTCAGTTTCACTTGTAACAGCTCTGAGCAATTAGTTCCCCTAGTATTTCAGAAAAAGAAGCTAGGTTGAAAAATGACAAGTTCAGATAATTCAGAATGGTAGTGTCCATGAAAACCTCAACAGACATGTAAAATAATCTGAGAAGAATGCTAATTGCTGTCGATGGCTTGGGTAGTGGTCTGAGTGAACCAACCCCATTTTGAACATTTTCTTAAAATGTCTATTTAAATTTAACTTTAAATATAATGCTCTTTATTTTTATTACCTAGCCATGTATGGAAACTTTTCCTTTAAAAGTGAGTATGCTTGATAAAAGGAGCTTGGAGGAAGCATTTGATGTCATGGGTTGAAGAACTGACTAGAACATTCCTTATACTGACTGCAGACAGTAAAGGCTGGTAAATAAATTAGGGTTTAAATTCTGGCCTCACTGAGGTTAATGGCAAAACTCCCATTGACTTTAAAGGGGCCAGGATTTTACTCCACAGTTTCTTGAAATTAACAAACTAAGGACCTGATGTTTGAAAGTGCTGAGTGCCTCCTATGAGGTGCTGAAACTCCTTAACTACTTTTGTCTTCACAGGATGTGCTCAGCACCTTGTAGGATTGAGCCCCCAGATCCTGCAAAGATTGACGTGTGGTCCTTAGCTTTAATCAGGTGAGTGTAATTTCATTCCTTTGAAGTCAGGAAGTTCAAGTGACCTTAACAGGATGTTGTGAAGATTGTACAATAAAAATGTATACAATGGAGTTTTTAAAAGATGTAATGTGGTCTAAGAGTGCTAAGTATTTTTATTAGTAGTAGTATTTGTTAGTCATTCAGTGCTATGTAATAGACCAAATTCATCCTGGGCATAAGTAAGTGCATCACCACTGTCTGTATTGCAGTTGTTCCTGTTTACATCATAAACAAATGTGATTATTTTTGTGTCTTTCTCTGATCTTTGAGCTATATTTTTCATGTGAGTTGGAAACATTCATGTTAGGTTAATCACGCTGGTGCCCTCTGGTGTAACCACTGCAGTGTGTTATGGTGCCATAAGCACTGGAAGGAGGCCTGGCCAGGGACTGTGCTGATTCTCCACTTCCCTTTCAGCAGTTCATTTCAGAAACGCTGGTGCAGTGGGGAGCATATTCTACATCCCCGCTGCCTCCCTCCCTCTGGATTTAACCTGAGGGTTTAATCGGGAGGAATGTTAATGTGCACCCACCTCTCTTGCCTAGCTTTTCTGAATCTTGTCCCTTTAATTAATAATATAGTTTTGCCTCAAAAATATAGATTTTTGCATTTTAAAAAACATTTAACTAGTAGCATGTGATTTAGTGTTAACATTGAAGCATCCAGTGGATCTCAGAGTGAATGAGTCCTTGACTTTTAGCATGCTTTTTGGGAAATACAGGCCTGCCGACAGCAATTCTGGGCCCCAGGGCAGAACGGTCAATGGGCCCCTAGAAAGGGATGGGCTATTTTTAACCAGCAGTTTAGGTGTTTTTTTAGCAGTTGCAGCGCGACTTGTGCTATTCTGGGCTTGGGCTATTTTGCTGACCCTCACTCCAAAATATATCATCTGCCTGAGAAGCGCTGCACTTCTGCCTTTCACCCATCAGATGGTGCTGCGGCATGGCACCAAATACAGCAGGGGGTGGTGTGTGTGGTGGACAGGTGCACAGCAGGGGGCGGGGCAGGGAGCCACTGCCACAGCCCATCATGCAGGGCAGGCTGGAGCCGGGACCCATGCTGCTGTTTGCCCGTCGCCACATGAGCGCGGAGCTGGACCCCATGTGGTGGCTGGTGCATGCGTGTGGTCCACCTGATATTTGGGCAGCGCTGCGCCAGTGACCTGCTGCCGGCTGTGCTGCTGGCGCCCAGTGACCTGCCGGCTCTGATGCTGGGTGCGCTCTTCTGGCACAGCCAGGGCTTCCACCTGCCCGCCCAGCTGCCTACGCCGCCGTCAGTACCGCATCACGTGCGCCTAGGAGTGCACCGAGCAGCGGCTGCAGACGGAGGGCCCCAGGCCCTTTCAAATCATCCGGGCCACTGGGCAATTTTCCCCCTTTGCTGCCTCCTTTCCCCCGCCCCGTTGGCAGGCCTGGGGAAGTACATCCGAGAAATTACTTTGTAACAAACACACACACAAACTGTAATGAGTAAAAACTTTGTATAATTTAATTCACCATCAAGCTTATTTTAGTGAGTTTTATAGCATAAAAAAAAAAAAAGTAATCCTGTTTTCATTTACTTTATTTCTCCCTTTAATATTCTGAAAAAGGCACAGGTTACAAATATTTCTGTATGTGAAGTGAAAGACCTGATTCTGCACATGCAGAACACACACTGCCTGATGAACTTTCCATTGCTTGGGAACTCTGCAAGAGCTACATCTGCAAAGGATGGAATTTGGCCTAGAGTATTTTAAACCAGGCAATATATAGCTATTAAGGGTTCAATCCTACACTCTCTGCTTGCCCCCAAAGTTTCACTGATGTCAGTGGGAGTTGGAGAGTACACAAAGAATGCAGAATTGGGTCTCTTAATAAATACGCTTTCTCAAGGCAAGCTTAATCTCTTATCCAGTAAGAATACCCTAGGGTGGCATTGAAAGATGATTTTATGTTTCAGGCATGGTAGTTATGCTAAAGGACAACAGGTTTTCCCCAGCAATTTACAGGATTAAAATTTTGTTTTTGTTTTTGTTGTTTGTTGCCGTTGTTTTTTTAAACTGTATAGTTGAAAAGAATTGTAATTGGATATGGAGACTTTCAATTTCTGGATCACTTGATTGAAACCATCCCAGGCTAATATTTACCAGCTGACTGAATATCTTTAATATTTGATGGCTATTTGGTAATCTGTGTGAAATAAATTGGTGGTCCTATTGGATGGTGTCCACATCTCAAAAAAATTATCACTTTTGGCATTAATTGGAATCTTTGGCAGAGAACTCAAAGACTGAATTGGCAGAAGTATGAAGTCTCATCCTTAGAAATGATCCATCCACATCAAGATTCAGGCTCACTGTGAAGAAGCTTTGATTGCAACTGTTTATGCTTTACTTATGCTGTGGAAAAACATATGATTTCACACTCCAGCAGGGAACTGTGAACTGATTCAGAAAAGAAATGTAACTTTCTTCTAACCTCAGACACATCGAGAACTGAACTCAAACCAAATGTTTTGGAGGTTTAAGTTTCAATAATTTTTAAAAATTATTTACATTGTTCTGCACCTCTTCACTTCAGGGTTCTGGCTGCAACTAAAGCAGAAATAACACGCTATTGAGAAAGGAGCTACTCTTTCAAATGTTTCTGATTGGAGGATTTTTGTGTGGTTCTGGAAAACAATTTTTTTGCTCCCTCATTGAATCTCTCCAGCACAATTAACTCCTGTCTACCATGATCCCACCAATATGGACAATAACAAGGGGGACCTCTGGAAATAGTTTCAGTGGACTTAAAAGCTAGTCCTAGGCAATTATAGGAAAAACCATAAATAAACTGTGATCTTTAGGAGAAATCAGCAACAAGTATTAATCCCTAGCAATTTGTTTGCCTGGGTCAGTGTTTTCTAGGCTACCTTCTCAAGCAAAGAAATTAGTAAATTCTTTTTTTAAATGAAAGTTGAGATTCTCCTTTCGATTTCTAGGACCACCAAATCAGGGTATCCTGTAGGTACAGGCCAATAGTTTAACCCAGTGTGGTCCCACATTAATCTCTGGAGCTTCTTCTCCGCAGCCTCCAATACCTGAAATACTCTCCCTGATCAGGTCCACCATGCCTTATCTCCCACCACTTTCAGGTCCTTCAGAAACACGTTTCTTTCAAAAGGCATATATATTATCATGCTGTACTCCTCTCTTGACCCCGAGAAGTGTTTACACATTAGTTTAATTGTTTTTTGTAAATTTCCAGCTAACATATGCTTACAAAACTTTATTGTTCAAACACATTACTTCTAATTTTTCCTACCTCTATCTTTCATGCATGGACTGTAAACAGATTAGGGCAAAAACCTCATCTCAATATCTCACTAACACTATACAATAAAAGTAATAATGCCAGAAGTAACCTGATAAAACCACTTCTCATGAGATTACAGTCCAATTTTGGGGGAGTTTTGGGCAAGCATCCAAATTTTGGTTGTCAAAGATCTAGAATATATGTCTTGAAGGGACCTCAAGAGGGCAACTAGTCCAGTCCCGTGCACTGAGGCAGAACCACATATTCCTAGACCATCCCTGACGGGTGTTTATCTAACCTTTCTTAAAAACCTCCAAAGATTCCACAACATCTCTGGAAAGCCTATTCCAGTGCTTAATTATTTTTATAGTTAGAAAGTTTTTCCTAATATCTAATCTGAATTGCCCTTGCTGCAGATTAAGCTGATTATTTCTTGTCCTGTCTTCAGTGGACATGGAGAACAATTGATCATTATCCTCTTTATGACAGCCCTTAACATACTTGAAGTCTATCAGGTTCCCCTTCAGTCATTTTTTCTCAAGATTAAACATGCCCATTTTTTTTTTTTTTAACCTTTTCTCATAGGTAGGGCCCTACCAAATTCACAGTCCATTTTGGTCAATTCTACAGTCATAGGATTTTTAAAATAGTAAATTTCATGATTTCAGCTATTTAAATCTGAAATGTCACAGTGTTGTAATTGTTGGGGTCCTGACCAAAAGGGAGTTGTGGTACTGCTACCCTTACTTCTGCACTGCAGCAGGCAGTGGCAATGTCTTCAGAGCTGGTGAGCGGCAGCTGCTGGCTGGGAGCCCAGCTTTGAAGGCAGAGCCACCACCACCAGCAGCGCAGAAGTAAGGATGGCCTGGTATGGTATTGCCTCCCTTCTACGCTGCTGCTGGTGGGGCTTTGTCTTCAGAGCTGGGCACCTGGCCAAAGCTGCCACGCTTCAGCTGCCCAGCTCTGAAGGCAGCACAGAAATAAGGGTGGCAATACCACTATCCCCCTAAAATAACCTTGTGACCCCCCCTGCAACTTCCTTTTGGGTCAGGACCCCCAATTTGGGAAACACTAGTCTCCCCTGTGAAATCTGGATAGGGTAAAAGCACAGAAAAGATCAGATTTCACAGGGGAGACCAGATTTCATGGTCCATGATGCGTTTTTCATGGCCATGAATTTAGTGGGGCCCTACTTATAGGTCAGGTTTTCTAAACCTTTTATCATTTTTTCTGTTCTCCTCTGGACTCTAATTTGTCCACATCTTTTTTAAATTGTGGTGCCCAGAACTGGACACATTACTCCAGCTGAAGCCTCACAAGTGCTGGTTAGAGTGGGACAATTACCTGCCATGACTTACATCCAACATTCCTCTTAATACACCCCAGAACATTATTAGCCTTTTCCACAGCTGCATCACACTGCATCACACTGCATCACACCTACTCAATTTGTGATCCACTATAATCCCCACAGCCTTTTTAGCAGTACTACTGCCTAGCCAGTTTATTTTGTAGTTGTGCATTTGATTTTTCTTTCCTAAGAGTAGTACTTTGCATTTGTTCTTATCATAGGTGCCAACTTCTGCTGGCGCCGGTGGGTACTCGACCCCCGCCCCCCTGCCCCTGGCCCCGCCCCGACTCCACCCCTACCCCACTCCCATTCCAACCCCTTCCCCAAAGTCCCTGCCCCAACTCCGCCCCCTCCCTGCCCCATTGGACTCCTTCCCCAAATCCCCATCCTGTCCCCACCTCTTCCCCGCCTCCTCCCCTGAGCGTGCCACGTTCCTGCTCCTCCCCCCTCCCTCCCGGAGCTTGTTACGCTGCAAAATAGCTGTTTCACGGCAGCAAGCACTGGGAACTAGCGGGTGAAGCGGGGACGCAGTGCGCTCATGGGAGGAGGCAGAGGAGGAGGTGAGGTGAGGTGGGGGTGGGGAGGGGAGCTTGGATGCCTGTGGGTGCAGTAATTTTTCGCCGTGGGTGCTCCAGCCCCGGAGCACCCACGGCGTCAGCGCCTATGGTTCTTACCGAATTTCATCCTGTTGATTTCAGACCAACTCTCTAATTTGTCAAGATTGTTTTGATTGTAGTCCTGAAGGCTCCTCCATGGTAGGTCTCCCTCTCTTCATGCAGAAATGGGGGCTGGGAGCAGTACTACAAAATGCCCATCTTTGCTAGAGCTTTGTATGGAAGGGGTTCTGCTTTGTTTTGGAGGTAATGCAGCACCATCCCTGCCAACTCCACAGATATACCAAATAATATCTGGGTAGGTGGCAATGTACATAACTCTAAGGTCAGAAGGACCATCATAATCATCTGGCTGCTTGAAGGGAGCCCTGGAAAGATAGGCTTTGTGGTGGATGGTGCAAATCCCCAGCACAAACTCTCCAAATCCTCATCCACCACACCCATGTTTCTAAAGCTCACTGAGATTCTTGGATAGCAGAAACCACATTATGGAGATATAAGTCGTGACTCCATAGTAAAGGTTGCATTGGGTCCTATGGCAGGACGAAAAGTCCTCTATTTCACACTTCGCAGATTGAATTTAGTCTCCAAATTTGGCACAACAACTCTTCAGATAACAATTGACTTTTCTGTGTAATTTTTTAGTAAAATATTTACTTACTTTTGCTGAGAAAATAGTTGATAATGATCCTTCTTTGAAGTTTTGCTGCGGCTCCTGTCCCTCCACCCACCCACACAAGCAACCCTTTTTAAATTTTAAAATTAAACACAGAGTTATTCCCTGCATTCAGATTAATGTAAATGAGCTTTGCCACGAGTAGCCAGCAAATTGCTGAGATTGGTCAGTGACTTCTGTTTTCTGAGGCTAGGCACCTGAGTTGCCAGCTGTGCTCTGCTCGGTCTGGAAGATTTATCTAAATCAGTGGCATTAAATATCAGCGACACTGAAGACCACCATGCCAATACATTAGTTCAAATGGTTCTTGTACAACAAAGCGTTGTATTTCAAGAGAAACCTGAGAGCATTTTATGACATTAGAACCTCTGTCCAGGGACAAATAATAAGTTGTGTTTATTCTAACTTTTCAATACTTAACCCACACAATACAAAATATGACAAGTAAAATCCTTTAAAAAAAGGTTTCGTGGGCATAGGCCTTTGATGTAGAGTTATTTATAATCTCATAGACTAATGCATTCCCAATTCTTCATTGCTCCCTATCAGATAAAAACCAAACAGTGATGTCAGTGGTTCCACAGAGGTGAGAAATTTGACAAGTTAGTGTGTTTGATCAGGGAGTGTGTGCTTCAATAACATTTTTAGAGTTGTTCATTTTCAAATACCTGTGAAGAGCTTACAAAGTAGAGAGCTCCCTGATCTTTGCATTTTTTCCTCTTAAAGGTTCCAAAACATTGCTGTCGCCACCACAGGGGTTATCTAAATTTTTGTTCTCATTATTCTCAGCATTTTATTTTCTTTCCAGAAAGGAGTCTTTGGTCTTGACTTGTATTTGCCACAATTAACTTTTATTTAGCTCCTTGTAATTCTTTCGTAGCATTCCATTCAAATAAGGGGCAAAAATGCAAACCTAAGTGGAACAAATTAAACTTTTCAGAGTTCTTTCACAAGCAAAAATTCTCTTAGATGAAACTGTCTGGGGTCACACACCTCCACCTGAAATATAAATGTCCTGAAACCAAATAAGTAAAAAGGGAAAATCAGTTGACTTGTTTTGTGTTGGATTGCGGGTTTTATGCACATCAAAGTCAAATGAATAGCAAATTGAGAAGAATTCCACTTATGGTTAGAAAGTCAGTGATAGTCATAACTACATAATTGTGTAAATCTGTCCTTATTTATGTGAACTTCTTGTGAGATTTACTTCGGGGTATAACCCGTGAAGTGCTAATGATCTTACACTGCAGTCCTGACTGTCAAATCAAATTATAATGCCATTGCATTTCTTTTTCAAGCAGTTGCAACATAGATTAAACTTCTATTAGATGTAGGACTAAGCACCTCATTAAGTGGGTTAGAATCAATGTTGATTTCTCTATTAAAATGAATAGCCTGTTATTGATCAGTCACTGCTAAACTATGTGAAGTTGCTGTCGATCAGGAATTAGATGCCACTTTAAAGAGCAAATTTATTTTTATTATTACTACCATTCAATACACCTTAACTTTATTCTGTTGCAACCCCTTTAATTTAACAAAAACCTGTATGATAGGTTTAACAACCTGGTAGCTATTTGTCTGCCTGGGGAGTGTGAGCCATTGTGTTAATCTTTCAGGTCATTTTGCTTCTAGGACAATTCAGACTTTCACATACTCTAAATAGAGATTTACAATGCAAATGCTGACAGATCCTTAATCAAGGTTATTAAAGTTACTGGAACTGTTCTCTTTCTTAGAGTAGATTTACACGAGTGTAACTCCATTGACTGGAATGGAGCAGCTCCTGATTTATACTAGTGTAAGTGAATGGAGAATCAGACCCATATTCTTATGAAGTACTTATTAGTGGAACGGGAATGTAATGTTACATGTGACTGGTGACTTATAAACTTATATAGATTACTGATTATTTTTGCATTTCCTAGGTGGATTGTACTCTGAGAAAGGCCTTAACAATTTAACAGCATTTCTCACAAGGTCATATCAATAACAGCAAATGGGAGAAGACTTATGTATGATAGGCTGATTCCTCATTCAGCAGGATAGCGTGTATATACCAATAATAGCACCCGCAGAGAACAAGAAAGTCTATCATACAAAAAAAATCTCTTGAAATACAATGACTTGTTGTACAAGAACCACTTGAACTAATGTATTGGCAACGGCTCTCTTACCCAGCCATGACGCTTACATCTTTGTGTTTTCAGCAATTAGCTCAGGACAGGAATAATAGAATTGCCAAGAAAGGTAACTGAAAACAATCTGTGATATTTTTGAACCTTTCCAAGTGTCCAGGTGTCTTTTGAATTTTGTAACATAGTCTTTTACTGTGATCAGTTATTTACAGAAAAAATCTGGCACCTTGATATCTTGGTGATGGGGGTCACCGCAAACACTTAGATAATTTATTTCTCTGCAGTTCTATCTGCTGAATGCCTGGAGAACGTCATCCTCAGGAAGGATCTGGGGTCCCACAGAGCTGTGCTTTGCTTATCCCTTTAATCTTTGGGATGTGCAGAGTTTGCAGGTCTCAGCCTCTTCCTTTATTGAAAGGCTGCACATCTCCTCCATGTTGAGAAGAAAATACAGTTCCAATTCAAATTAGGTGATTTCAAGAGGATATAACTCATGGCTGGGCAAGAGATCCATTGCAAGTACATTAGTTCAAATGGATCTTGTACAGCAAATCATTGTATTTCAAGAGGGCTTTTTCATGATAGACTTTCTTGTTATCTGCAGGTGCTATTATTGGTATATAAGTGCTATCTGTAATTCCTGCTACAAGGAGAATCTGCCTATCATACAGAAGTCTTCTCAGACTTCCTATTGTTGATGTGACTTTGGGAGCAACACAGTTAAATTATCGGTAGGAGAGTGATTCCTGGACACGCAAGTCTGGAGGCATGGCCTGAATGACCTTGTGCTCCAGTGATCCCCAACTGACCGATGGGCTGCTTGGGACTGGTGCAGTAGGCATAATTCAGAGCTATACTATGTTGCTCCTGGGGACTAGACTATGGCCTGGAAGCCTTAGGCGCAGGCAGCAGCAAAGGTTGCCTTTAGTTGATGATCCATGGTCTGAGATTTGAGTTTTTGATGAAACATGAAACCAGAAACAATATGGATTTTGTAATAAGGGTTTCTCACAGATTTCACCCTTAACTTCTAAATGTCTTTATGTATTGCAGTGCAAAGTACTAGCTCAGTGTGCATGGGTCATGACACCTTCTAGTGGGCAGCTGGATAAAAGTCCAGCTTGTGTTCTTCTAACTAACTGTTCTGGATTCTATTCACAATAAGGACCCATATATGTATATATGTGTATGAAGATTGGCACCTGGTCTTTGGATAGGAACATCTGTGAACCTCAGATGCTAAGGGGGAAACTCTCTTAAAGGGAGTTACTGGCTCAGTGTGTGCAATCATATTGCTACAAGTAATTGCTCACAGAAAGAACATGAGATTCTTGCTGAGTAAGGGAAATTCTCCTTTGGCTCAAATTGTATTTATTTATTTATTTATTATTTTGGGATTTATACTAAAATAGATAAAAAATGATAGAAGGCTGTGTTTTTTACCCTGCTGCTGTATGTCTGTGATTTAGTTAATGACCAAAGTGTCTGTATGCCTGTAACCCATTACATCTGTCAGTATACTGGGAGAGCATGCACTCTCTGAGGTGTGGGGAGAAAAAACAGAGGAGTCACCTGGTCTCTCAGCCTTCATTAGTGCTGATAGCCAGGTTAGCACAGGAAAATTGTATGTTTGAAAATATGCAGGCTCCGTATAGATGACTGATGGCTTATGCTTTGGAATATTGCAGTTCTTGTAGGAGTATCTCCTCATGCAATCTAGAGGTGAGACAGCCATAAGTGGAAAGTAGAGGTGTTCTACAGCCTTGAGGATGTGGGAGGAGACACTGGTAAGACATTTATGGTGAGAGCAGGGGACTGGGAGCAAGAGCTCCAGTTCTTTTTCTTGCCCTGCTGTGTGGTAAAGTGCCAAGTCACTTAGGATTTAATTCACCTATAGCATGGAGGGCCAGTGCAAGGTCCTTTGTACCACACAGGGGTTGGACAGGGGATGAAGGCATAGGCCTGTGAAGGAATATGTGAAAGGTGGACTGGGGACCAGCTAGGGGATGAGCAGCTGAAATTGCTCCACCAATCCTCACAACTGTTATTTAGGGGCTGCAGGAACCTTGGATTTTGGATTGTGACTCTTACTTCGGCTTATTGCAGATGATGTGGATTTAACCCTTGTCTCTGCCTCCATTTACCCATTTGCAAAGTGGATGTAATAGTAGTTACACGTGTTATTCACAGAAATGTTGTGAGGCTTAATTGAATACTATTTTTTAAATATCTTGAAGTCCTTTGATGAAAGGCTTTATGTTGTTGTTATTTGGTAGATGCAAATATGTTCTCCAAAGTACACCTGTAACCATATTATAAATCATTATTTTAATATATTTTGTTACGTGTGGTAAGATTTACATCTAGAATGTCTTTTTTTTGTTATTTTACTGCTCTTTGTGCTTGAGGCATTTCTAGCAAACTAAGAGATCTTCACATGCATAGACAAGTTGCACTCCGGCTGTCTGTAGAGAAATGATTTAGAATAAAGAGAACATCATTTTTAATGCACTACAATAAGTAAAGATTTTACTGTGAATTAATAGAATTAATATTTAATGAAATCCCAGTCTTATTTTGTTTGTGTAACATCTGTCTCTTATCATCACTTTTGTCCATCGCTCAATGCTGTTGCCATTCAAAACAAGTAAAAGTAATTTTTTTCTTACAAATCCCGCAATTGAGCAAACTGTATCTCTTTTATAAACCTCTCAAAATTCAGAATATACAGAGAGAGAGTTCTTAAAACATTAAAATGACAATTGGCTTATCTGGTCTTTTGTGGCACTATACAAAATGATATCGGATTTCTGACATCAAAATCAGCAATACAGATTGCCTTTAAAAATACAGAATGTGTTGCTTATGTCAGGAAACAATGTCTCACAAATAACAAAGCACCTTTTGTTCTTTAGTTAATTAGCTCATTATACTTTAGGTACATAATTCTTTCTAAAAAAGCAAACACATCTGAACAGGAATCACAAAAAAGTTATGGATGGTAAATTCAGGCAGCATAAAAATGTTAAAGATGTCGACTTTCCATGAAAGATGTATGTGGTAGCATGAAAGAATTTAAGCTTGTGGAACCAATGCTGGTGTAATGTTTTAATTCCTATCAGTTAAAAAGACGTTCTATTGTTTGTAAATAAAAAGGAAATATTTCACTGAGGCACTTCCATCTGTTACCTTAACAATGAGTGAAGTCATGCAGTTAATCACAGTATTTTCTAAAAAAGGATTTAAACTTGAAGCTCGGCTCTTATATCCCCATGCAGTTATAAAACACTTACCCACCAAGAACAACTATTTCTGACTGTCAGTGTTGTGTTTTAATTCCAGTATGGGCTAGTTCAGAACTCAAAGACATGGATTTCCTACTGAGTGCTGAGATCTGCTGCCAGGAATGGCTGCTTTCCAAGAAAATATGCTACCTTTTCAAGATAAGTGTTCTCAGGTGTAAGAATGTCTTCACTGCTGAATATGTTTGCTTGCAACATTTTTAACAATATGTAATCTTCCAAATATTTAATTTAAGCAAGCTGTGCAACATAAAAATAATGGGGAAAGAAAAACCTTGATGGCTCAGAACTCTAATCCTTTGTATCGCTAGTGGTGTGCTCTGCTGAGGACTGTGATTCCAATCAGTGCACTGCTCTCAAAGCTGGGAAACAGACTAGCAGGACTAGCACTGCAAGGCAAGTTTCAAGTTTGGTCGCTCAACAAAAAGGCTTTCTTTTTTTTAATTACAGATATTACTTTTCCCTAGGGAAGGAATTCTGGGACAATACTTGTGCATACTGGGAAATTTTAGATCACAGTATTTATCTACATAGCCCATTACGGACTAGTGAAAAGGCTATTTTGGAGCATAATGGATAGTGACTTTTTTTTTTTTTTTTTTTTTTTGCTGTTACGTTTACTCAGCCATCTGGTCTAAGCATCCCTGATGGTGCTGTAAAGTCAGGAAAAATGTTACATTCATTATGGAGAATTCCTGAGGAAAACTGAAAACATGTTCAAAGGCAAATAGCAGTTTCAAGGATGTCTTTGACACTCTGTACCGCTTCTCAGAGTGCAGGGCTGCTGCAGTGAAAAGATTGCCTATGTGATGTGTACCTGAAATTAGTAAGTGAAGGAAATTGCTTCCTTTAAAAAAGAAAAAAAAGGTCTGCTATGGAAACTTTAAACCACAAACCACTGACATATATGCTAGTATAGGATTGCCTTTTAAAACATACATGCAATTTAAAACGATATAATTACATTGTGTTTGAAACACCGACATTTCATATAAAAATGTGTGGCATATACAACAGGGGCACGGGCACTATTCAGTATACAAAAAACATACAAAGTTCTTTTTACTGTTTGAGATTCACTTCCATTCCAACCCTAAAAAGGAAGCACCCTCTGCTGGCTCCTACTAGATATTACTTTATTCCTTTGAAACATTCAGCTATAAACTGTAAAATAAATTGCTCTGAATTAGGTTCCTGAGGTTCATTTCTGATCAATTTGTTAATCTGAGTGGTACTACTTGTGGCTAATTGAGCAAAAATTACTCTTAACTCATTCACTTTAAGGTAATGATGGTGATACTAAGCCAGGATCAAAAAGGTGTCACATATTACCTTTAAATTAATATTGAGGTACTGCGCAAGCAGATAATGCAATCTACACTGACATTTTTTTGCTGAAAATTAAAACCAAATACTGGCTATTTTTGTATTGATATGTAAAACATGTAATCCTGGGACAGAGAGACACGAAAGTTTTAGAACTAATCTAACTATATGTATTTGAGATAGGAAAAATGTATTGGGACAAATGTAGGTCCATCAAAATGGGGGGATGGGGATGGAGATGCTCCCTGATTTCTAGAAAGTGAGAATCGATACATTAAATGTCCTTTTTACTGTTAAAATACTGGAAAGTACAACATGCCCAACCCATACATTTCTGCCAGCTTATGTTACTCAATAAAATATTATTTTTGATGTTTCTTTCCTTTTTAGTGTGTAAGTTAAAACAATAAAATAAAAATCAAGTAGTTTTTTTTTTTCAAAATGTCCCTATGATCTGCTGTGTCAGATTGTGCCAGTCAGTGACTTGATCAAAAATGGGGCAACTGAAGTGATATATCTTTAGTACAATGTATGTATTCCTCTCTAAGAGCTGAAATGGGCAAAGGCTGTCCCATGACTTTGTAGTTCAGCGTTTGCAACTCTGACCTTCTGATTTGGTTTAAACTTTCTCAAATAGTGATTAATTACACAATACTACATGGTAGTATATATTTTTCACTTATGCCCCAAATGAGGATTTTAGGGCCTTGATGTAGGGCCTTGATGCTTAATTTTAAGAACAGGAGCTGAATTTGGGGCCTTACATAGTAGAATATACTCAACCCATTTTCCAAAGTGATTCCACCCATTCAGCATGGTTTTGAGGAATATAGTATTTTAAAGTTTTGTCAACATCCCCACTGAGCTGCTCTCATAATTGAGGGAGCCCACCAGTTAGCCATACAGCGACACATTAAGATTCTGAATTTGATGGACTAGAAGTTGGTTGTGCTTTTTTTGTGGGGGTGGAGAGGTGGGTTTGCTAGTGTAAAGCCATGTGAGGGATTTCTTTTAGGAATTGGCAGCCATTTCCCCCATTTCATGAAATGTTTTAGTACATATACCTACATGCAATGGCACTGAACACAGCTTTCAGCAATGCAGGATGCTGTACTGTGGCAGAACTAAATGAAGAGCAGGATTTAATAGTTAAGGCAATTTTAAGAATTATTTTAAAAAATGGAAAACAACCTGATATTTTAGAAAACTAATCTGAATATAACTCATTAGCATGTCAGTCCTGGACAATAACCCAGATATGGTCAAACTCATGCAACATTGAGTGGCAGCTAGAGATTATAGATTATGAAGTTAATTTCATATACCTTGGAGTTCAAAATTACAGTTAATGTTGTATGCATGACTGATTTGAAAAGAAGGAATGTGTATGTTAATACAAAGTGTTGCAAATAGTTACACAAGTAGAACTGGGCCAACTGGCAATAAAATTCAGAAATAGCACTTTTTTATTGTCTACACGCACTGAAAGATAATCTCTGAGGATTTTTAGGCTCAAATTCTTTCAGTCTCCTGTAGAGAAATGACCACTTTTGTAGCATATTTTCTGTGGCAACATTCCAGGCCATTTCAGGCCATTTCATTTTCAGTTTTGTGATAGGCCTTTATTTAACATGTCTTTTCTTTCCTTTCATTGTGTGTTAGGTTTTTCTAAAACATTGCACTTTTGCAGCGTTTATATTCCCAAAGCTTTGCAGAATAATTCTAATAGAGTTGTTAGATAGCGTGCACAACAAGGAGAGAACATAATAGAAGGCAGGGGAGGAAAAAACTGTTTTCAGATGAACTTGGGAATGAGATGGAGAACTGATAAAGTGGAAGGTACTGGAAGGCAGTTCCAGATGACAGGAACTGCAGTAGAAAAGACTCTCATGTCAACAGTGGGAGATTCTTTGGAGGGCAGACAGACGAGAAGTGATGAGTGGAGATTCTTTGAAATGTAAGAACTGAAAAAAAGAAGTACCCCAGTATTACAAATGCATGTGTTCTGGAAGTCACCTAAAGTCCCATTCTGTTACTGTGGACCCCATGAAGAGACTCCATGTGAGTTCAAGGGTCCACACAAGTGTCTCTGTTTGAAGACTTTGGGCCAACAGCTCTTTTTAAGTCATTTTGGGCTGATGCATAAATACATCACATTTGGGGAATTTTAAAAATACATATTCAGAATGACTTCTACAATGTGCATTTCTCTCTGCAGTGGTTCAGAAGATGCTATTGTGTGGCTAGATCTTTGGGTAAATTTAATTATATAAATTATAGAGGCATTTTGGTTCTTATACGGCACCCATCACCTTGGTGTCACAGAAAAAAATTAGCAGGTGCTTAGCACCCACCAGCAGCCAAGCTCCCTTCCTCTCCCCCCACTCTTGCCCACCTGTGGCCCCTACAAATCAACTCCTTCCCCTCCCTCCCAGTGCCTCCTACATGCCGTGGAACAGCTGTTCTGCAGTGTGCAGGAAGAACGCTCAGGGGAGGGGAAAGAGCGGGGATGAGGCGCTTGGGGGAGGGGGCAAAAAGAGACAAAGCAGGGGCATAATGGGGGTGGAAGAGGCGGGGCTGTGTTCGGAGGTGGGGGGAAGGGGTGCAGTTGGGGTGGGGCCTGGGGCTGAGCAGGGATTGAGCAGCCCCGGGGAAAATGTGAAGCTGGCACGTGTCTCTGACTACCTAGAACGCATGTTTTCCTAAGAAATAATAGTAGAACTTTTGAAGCACATAGAGGTCTGCTGTGTAAAAATATTTCTTTGTCTTTAATAAAAACAGTGGTGCCTAGGCTTCCTTCCACTTAGTGGTGGGGAGAGGATAAAATCAAATAGAAAGTCATGGCGGATCCATGTACAGGGGGATGGTAGCTAAGTGGCACTCTCCCTTGTGCCCTGTTTAATCATCTTTTCCCTCTGCAAAATATGTGGGCTGGCCCAGGGGTCGGAGCAGGATCACACTAAGCACTATGCTCCCTGCAGCAAATGCAGCTGAGCCGTGAGAAAAGTCTGTGGAGAATTAATGTAGCCTGAGGTGGTATTAATTTAAGATGTGCACACTATGACTCTCTTCTGCAAAGTCACAGTGCAGCAAGGGGCCTGTAGCCAACAGCTGTGGGTTCTCATACCACACCGTGGATATCCATGATATCTGAGCACCTCCAATAGTAACTATTATCACATCACTGCAGATTGCAAAACTGAGGCAGAGAGATTAGTGACTTGAGAAAGATCACACAATGAGTCAGTGTAAGAGCTAGGATTAAAACTCAAGAATTCCCGGCTCCCGGTCCTAAACTCAACCCATTAGACAGTGCTTCCCTTGCAGAATCACACCAGCTGAAGAAAAGGAAAATAAAAAAATGCTAAACCATGCACTTGTAATTCCCCCCCCCCCCCCTCTTTCTATGCTATTAGTTTAAAATAGCTAAGAGGATTTTTCTACAAATTTAATTTAAAAAAAGTGATGCCAGACTATGATCAAGTAGGTGGTTTAAAAAACTTGTTTGTATTCTGTGGGGGGGGAGGGGGAGAAAGGAGTTTACAGTAGAAACACTGAACACGTGGCAACCGTGTATTATGATTTTATTGAGGATGGCCTATGAGTCTAATCATATCACCTTCATTTTGCAATTAAAACATGCTTGCATTAAGTCTTCTTTATGCTTATCCAATGGGACAATGGGAGCTGTGGAGCTAGTGCTCAGGGCCGGGTGGGGGCAGCGCAGCGAGCTGCCTAGCCGTGCCTGCTCCTAGGAGCATCAGGGACATGTCGCCACTTGCGGGAAGCCACCTGAGGTGAGCCCTGCCCAGATCTGGCACCCGCACCCCCTCCCGCACCCAAACTCCCTCCCAGAGCCTGCGCCTCACACCCCCTCCCAGGCCCCAACCCCCAGCCTTGAGCCCCCTCCCACACCCAAACTCCCTCCGTCTTAGTAAACCGGAATTTTTTTACTTACCGGCACCCCCCTTTCCCTCAACATTCCGGATAACAAAACTTTTACTGTATTATGCATGCACAGAGGTTACAGTTTATAGAATTCAGCAAGGAAAAGAATGAGTTCTAGACCAATTTCTTTCCGGTGTTCAAGTATTAAGATTTCAAGGGGACCCAGCTGATTGTTCTTGTTTGAATCAGCCCTAATATATCATATTAGCTCTGTGGAATCCTCATGAACTTTATATGATCTAATGTCATAGTGACATGTTTCAGTATTTGCTTTGAACATTCTCTAACTATAAAATGCTTGTGTCTCCTACAGGTATCTTAGGATTCAATAAAAAGGCACCAGCTCTTAGAGTTGGGGGCATTTTCTCTCGATTTCTATTGAACAGTATGGACTACTGGACATTATCTGTTCCCCTGCTTCCACCATCCAATGCCAAACAGATGTTCTAATGTTGTCCTTGAAATCCCGACAAGTGGAGGCCATCAGAAGGAATGAGGTAGAGCTCCAAGGACTGTAAAAATCTTCACAAGAGGCCCTTATTAACATTGCTCCTGCACCTTAAGATCGGAAATTATACCTTCTGATTCAGTACAGGCTTCTGCAGATCATTTGTGGAGATATAAGTAAGGAGCCTCCATTAAAAAGAGGAATACTACTTTGCAAAATCTCTCAAGAGAACCTGAGCTTTTTCAGAGTAATGAAGAAATGTCAGTGAAAGTAGATGGTGCGTGTGTGCATGTGCATGCATGTTGTGGGGAGGGGGAGAAAGGATGTAGTCAGACTCTAGAATTTTTACATTTCAACTGTCTTTTGGAAATCACTTGTATACTCTAAAACACAATCCCTAACTCTCCCCATGCTATTAAAAATGGTCTGCATACAAAGCTGTAAAAAAAAATTGATTTGGCAAAAGCTGTTTTAAGTGGTCGCTGGCTTCAAGGATGCACTGGCACCCTTGGCTCTAGGTCCAGCATGAAGGGGAGGATATTTATCTGTTATGTATGTGGTAGGCTGATAGTAAAATGGAATATGTTCTTCTCTGACGTTTGTCTCTGTATTAATCTCACTATCAGGGCCACATATTGAGGATAGTAGGTAATGTTTGGGCTGCATGTTATCACCATCACTGTTTGCTGTGCCATCAGCTAGAAGTTTAAATAGGCTCATGTAAGGCCTGATCTGAAGCCCATTCAAATTCATGGAAAGATTTCCAATAATTTGAATGGGCTTTGGCTCAGGACCATAACCCACTTCCTCATAACCACTACCACATTAATCCCAGACAACGTGAGTCTGTAACACAACGCAATTTCTTTCAGTATCTTTCTGATATTTCAACAGAATTTATAACTACTGTACATATAGCCTGATATATATTTTGCACTTTGCATATTGAAAACATTGTGCACATACTATCTAATTAATCCTTACAACGGTCCAGGATGTATTATCTTTATATTACAAACGATGAATTTGAGGCAAAACCACTCACTGGCTTACCTAAGACCATAGAGTACGTCTGAGATGGATTTAGAATCCATGAGTTCCTGGCTCCCTGTCCATTCCTCAAATCACTAGAACATCCTTTCTCCCAGGATATATTTACATTAAGACACAAGCCTATAGACTGTAAACAATAAGATAGTAATATGATTATTAAACCATTTATTTTTATATATATAATCGATTATGTATATTGTGACAAAGTTCCTTCTCTGCCTTGGTGGATCCTTTGTTTATTGGCGGATTTTCTCATCTCAGAGTTTCACGGCAGCCCTCAGTTTGGCCACTTTTGTGGTTCAAATCTGCCATTCACTCAGTTAGCCTCATCACTGGCCAGCATGGGGAAAGGAAGAAGAATAATCCCCGCAGTCTCTGCTGATCCACCTAGTGGATCAGGGAACAGGCCAGAGACCTTTCCCTCTGGTGGAACCCACAGTCCAGGTCAACTCCTGTGGTATCAAGTAGGGAGTTGGGGGAATGGAGGGATCGGGGGAACCCGGGCCCGCCCTCTACTCTGGGTTCCAGCCCAGGTACCTCTGGATTGCAGCTGTCTACAGTGGCTCCTGTAACAGCTGTGTGACAGCTACAGCTCCCTGGGCTACTTCCCCATGGCCTCCTCCCAACACCTTCTTTATTCTCACCACAGGACCTTCTTCCTGATGTCTGATAATGCTTGTACTTCTCAGTCTTCCAGTAGTACACCTTCTCATTCTCGGCTCCTTGCACCCAGCTCCTCACACACACACCACAAACTGAAGTGAGCTCCTTTTTAAACCCAGATGCCCTGATTAGCCTGCCTGTCTTAATTGATTCCAGAAAGTTACTGATTGTTCTGGAACCTTCCCTGTTACCTTACCCAGGGAAAAAGGGACCTACTTAACCTGGGGCTAATGTATCTGCCTTCGATCACTCTCCTGTGATACACAAGAGTCGGAGACCTCCTTGACTATGACCGGGGAAACTGGCTGAATCCCCTGATGCTCGCTCAGCACATGCAGCTCTCCAGACCTCGTACTCCCCAGCGTGTACTTCAGGAGGTGAGGGCCACTTTGCCACCCGCTGCTCGGGTTTACCTCAACCGGGTCCTGCACGAGGGCACGCCCCGCCCACCCTCCACCCCAGGCCCGCCAGACCTTTTCATCGGACCTTTGCCCCGTGGACCCAACCGCCCCTCCTGCCCCTTCACCGTGAGCCGGCTGCACGAGCTGCAGCCGGTCTGTTTCCAGACCGCGCCAAGGAAACATCTATACACGCTCGTGCTCCATACCCTTCATGTCCTCACCCTCGCGTCCCACCCCAATACAAAATGGCGGGACCTTCTGCCACCTCTGGAGGGTGAGGGCGGCCTATATTCCACCTTGGTCCCGAGGCCGGCCAGCGATATCAGTTGGCGGCTCCTTCATGGAGCCGTGAGCATGGGCATGTACTTGGGGCGGTTCACCCCTATCCCAGACACCTGCCCCTTTTGCGGCATGAGGAAAACCCTAGCACACATATATTTGGAGTGTGCCAGGCTGCAGTCCCTATTCCAGCTCCTCACGAATATTTTATTACATTTTTGGTTGCACTTTCCCCCTCACCTTCTTATTTATTCACTCCCTATCCGCGGCCCCACAAAGTCATGGGATCTCCTGGTCAGCCTCCTCCTGGCCCTACCTAAAATGGCCATCTATAAAACTAGAGTGAGGAGGTTGGCCGAAGGAGTCTCCTGTGACTGTGGGGCCTATGTTCGATCTTCCGTCCATTCACGTATCCGGGCAGAGTTCCTCTGAGCGGCGTCCACTGACTCCCTTGACACCTTTGAGGAGCAGTGGGCGCTGTCCGGGGTTCTCTGCTTGGTGTACCCGTCCGGTTCCCTTCGTTTTACCCTTTGACCACAATTCTGTCCCTGTTATTTCATTAGTTGTCCCCCGTATTTATTTGGTGTCCAGGCCCTGTGGATCCCCCTCTTAGGCTGGGGGGGGGGATCCTTTAGCAGCACTTCCCGGATCCCAATAGGATCCCTCTCCTGTAGCCATCTGGCCTGACCCTGTCACAATATGTATTTATATATATATGTATTTATATATGTGTGTGTGTGTGTGTGTGTGTATGTATTTATATATATGTATGTATAGCATGTAAGGTTGAATAACTTTTAGTTAGTTAATTTTCTTCAAAGTAATCACACTATTTTCAAGGATGTTGGGTTTTTTTTTTTTTTTAAGGACTGAAGGAAAAGAAATAATCTGCAGTGGAAAATATTATTTTCAAAATCAGGAAAGTGTCTGCAAGAGCTTAATTTTTAGTTGAAGAAAAAACAATGCTTCCAAAAACACAACAATCCAAAGAGCTTCATCCAAATTTGTGTTGTTGTTCCACAGCATGCTGCCTGCCTCACTGAATACGCAGCTTCTGCTCGCGTACCATGTGGCCTTCTACCAGCTGCTGAACAGTTGCTTGCAACAGACAGCTGCCGAGAGTCTCATATGAGTGATGTTTGTAAAAACTACAGTGTAACGTGACTGATGTCCCCCGCTTCCCATTATTAGGTATTCTTTCCTGTGTGCCTGCTCTGCAAAATGGAATTAATACTGGAACGTATTATGCTGCATTTTTTTGATGTTGTTGCTTTGGCTTTTTCAAAATTGGCTGAAAAGTTAAAGAGCTGATTGAATGTACTTCTTTATGACCTACAGGGTCATGATGTTTCCCCTTTTGCATTGTCTACTTGATATTATGGGATTGGAACATGATTTGCATTGAAGACCTCTAATGCACTATTTGATGTTTTGTAATTGTCTCCAATGGTCCCACTTTATAGGAGTATCGTTGACAGCCAAGCTTGTCAAGTGTTATAGTAATGAGGGTTGTTATAAAGGGGAGTTGAAAGCAATGGTGAATTAGTAGCTGTTGTCAGAGAGTCTTACGAAGAGGGAGTGAGTTATTTTAAATTATTAATTTTGCATGATACTTATTTCTAAATAGTTTCTGATATGTTGAAGTAACATTTTTATACAATAAGTTGATTGTCTCTTCTTTACATTTACTAGTACTCATCCTGGGAATTTTTCTCATTTAACGATGGCTTAACTCAAGGCAGGAAACAATTGCTTTATGTGGAAAGAACTTTGCAGCATGCCATAACTTGATTATTCACACTTCAAAGCAACCTTAAGACAAACTGTAAATAAGGACTAGGCGTAAAAATATAGCAGCACCTGGGAATACTCAGCACACTGCACAATAGAACAGAATCCAAGCCCTGGCAAACAGCCAACCACTGGGGCTAAATCTGGAAAGGCTTAATATATGCTGAAGAATTGATCCACTTGGAAACAAACTATGTGGGTGTCCTTAGCTCCTTGTCACATACTGTACTCATTTTATTACTTTGACTATAAAATAGATCTTGTCATCATGTAATAGACCAGAACCTAGCATGACTGGTGCCCCATAATAAAATTCTGAACTTATAAGAAGTACTCACACTTATCACAAAACTTTCCAGGTTTTTTGTTGTTGTTTCTTTAATATACAGTTTTCTATGGACATTAAGACTGAAGAAAACAGTTCTGAAATAGTTTTAGACAAGTGGAGATACTGTAATGCAGGTTGGGAGAGATAATTGGGTGAGTACTAATAAGTCTGAGTCATGTAAAAGCACTGGATAAGTCATCTGTAGAAGTTGCCATAGCTATACAACAAAACATGAGGTTTCTGTTTATACATGGACAAATTAGCTATTTCCTGTGAACTTTAACTGTAGTTATTTATACAGGTTGCCCTAAAAATAATTTTCAGCTGTTAGAATTTTACATAAAGCATAGACAGATAGGCTAATGCCATTTGAAATTGAAACTACTGTCTTAAGACAGACAACAGACCACATGTATATTTTAGAATATGAATCAAGAAAAAGTCTAGAGCTTTTCAGCAAGATAGCTGAGCAATAAAACTTTGAGACACAAAAGCTTTCTCAGTCAAAGGGATCTGTAAAAAGTAATTATTAAGTGCAACATGAAATGTAGATTTCTATTAGGTTTGCTGTATATCACAGTTTCTCTTTCCCTTCAGTATATATTTCTCTATTGTTGCAGGTTTCACCAGGGAAATACCAGCTTCAAATTTATCCCTAAGCTAAAACCTATAAATGATTGACAAAATATTAGGAAACTTGAAAACTGGGTTAAATAGAAATTCTCTTGCTATTGGGGGGTATCTTCTTTACTCAGCGAGCATCTGCAACTCCCATTCATGTGCAGTAATGAGAGAATATTCTCCAAATAATCTTTTTTAGCTAAAAACCTTTTGTAGTCCTAGGAAGCACGCATGACAATGTCTTAGTTTCTATGGGTGAATGCAGACATTTGTAGGGTTTTCATTGGATCTTGAATTTCTCCCATTAAACTGAGCCTGTAAACCCCCCCCACCCCACCAACACATTTTCATTCAAGCTCCTGCTGTGTTTTAATTGTTGGCATATGTACATATTTAATCACACAAGTAGGAAATACAAATGAAATTATCAATAAATCCTTTTACTTCTGCAAACTGTGCTAATAACATAGCCAATTGTATTAATAACCAAATGTGCCTCAATGGTGCTTTCTATGGAAAAATATCTGTCCCATTAACAGTAACGATTTGATTACTGCCTCACTGGACCTTCCCCAGCAGAAGCAGGTCATTAATTTATCATCTGTAAATCTCTCTTGACCATACTATGTTTTACTTGTTAGCCCTTTCCATTGTGTGGGCTATTTAGTCGCAGTCATGGGACAACCTTCCGAGAAGTACTCCTGGGACTTGCTAACCATTCAATATGTGGAATACCAGATTCTTCCTGAATGAGCTGCAGAAGAATTAATACTAGCTGCACCCACCCATTTAAACTAATGACCACCTGTTCATTAACTGGTGGTTTGGTGTTCAGCCCTTTTGAAAATCAGGCTGTGAGTTTTCAGTGAAACCTCTTAGGCCTAAATATTAGGCATAGCAATCTGGATTTGGAGGAGAATATGAAGTATATTGTAGCATAATGTGTGAAGGGCATGCTGTAACACTCTGTGTTTTTCTATCCTTGCTTTAAAACCCTCTTTGGGGTCAGAAGTGTATGCTTGTCCCCATTCTTATATCTGGTTATTGACTCCTGGACGTGGAGGGGTATTACTTTAGTTTTATGACTCGTGTTTGTTTAGAAGGGTCTGCCAGGACAGTAAGTATACTGTAGTGACACCACCAGACTAATGAAGAATTTAGATAAAAGAAGACAAAAATACGAGTGCTGCTAAAACCAGTCCTAGACCCTGCCCAGGCTGGAGACAATTGAGAGATAGTTACATACCATTATTGTAGATTTACTTATTTTCATTTGTGACAGAAATGTTGCAAGAAGCTGTAACTCTGTGTCATCTAGCACTGTACTAATATATTCTTTCTATAAAAGTACACATATATGTTTCTTACTCACCCGCTGGTCCATGCTCTCGGTGTGTATAGGTATATACAAATTTGATTTGGTGACTATGAAAGCTGTGGATGGAAAGTCCTAGAATTGGAAATTCTCTGTTTAGGTTGTACAGCAGGGGCAGCTGCATCTTTTCAAGTTGCCCAGTCCTGCTCTGGCAGTGTACCCAAACCTGAACCTTAAAGGACCATCTCCAATGTTGAGAAGGTTGCTCTCTCTCCTTGACTGTGTTGCTGAAACTACCTGGAAGAGTGTCAAATAGAATGGTGTTTTTTGTGATGTAGACTGGTTTCTACTAGGCATGGGTACTGAGATCAACTCATTGCACTGATGCCATCAAAGTCAGGCCACTTCTGTCCAGATTTGGAATCAACCCAAAAACCTAGAGGTGAAAGCTCCAGGTCTTATAACCAATTCTCTCAGCTGTCCTGTATTGCTGGTGTATTTTTTGATCATGCTTTGTTACCATCCAAACTATAGACACAATGCCTTGTGTAAACTGCAAAATGTGTATTCAGTAGTTTACATCACTTACTTTCTTACATTTTTCTAGACATTTTGTTGCAATAAAATTACTTTCAGACGTTTGAAGTTATTCTCCTCTCTAGCTACTTAGAAAAGTGGCATAAATAAGGAATTAATGGCAGCAGTATGGATGTGTTATTTTTCTGGAACCATCTATGTTCCAAACAGGGATTTGTGCTAATCACCATATTTGGGTTGGCCCCAATTAGTTCCCAAAAGGGTATGTAATCTGGAAAAAGAGGCGCTTTTTTACTCTAAGAAATCCTTGTGTCCTGATTCCTGCTGATAGGAACATGAAAAGACAGTAGATCCTACAGTGATAGGTGCATGCAAATGCATAAGATAGTCCACCCTGGTGGTGGAATGGGTACAATAGCTTCCTCAGATGTGGAGCAATTAGAGAAATTAATTGATTTATGTACTGCATAGCCACCCATATGTCTATTTTCTAATGTACAGGTGCTTATACAAACATTATGAGAATTTGGGCCCATCCCTAGATCATTTCAGTTTGATCAAAAATATTTTGCCTGCATGCCACCAGATATAATGTTCCTCCTACATTTCATGAAATGTAACCATGCAAACCTAACATCCCATATATGTGGCATGATCAGGATGACCATCTGAGCTCTTCTACCTTGAAAGAGTCCAGCTGCCTTGACTTTCCCCTTTGCCCTGGACATTTGCCCCACCCTGTATTCCAAAGAATAATGATGTGAAGAGAAGAAATTGTACTCATGTTTCTGTGGAAACCCTGCTGAAATTTTAAAGGCGCGGAAACATGGCAGAGCATGAATAAGCACAGGGGTATGTGCATGGCACTATCTGACAGCACCATTGGAAATTTCCGATTTCTAAATGAGCAAAAATGGGATTTGAAACATTGTTTTTCATTTGTTTTAAGCACCATGGGCAAAGCTCATTGCTGGTGTAAGTGGATGCCTCTTTGTTAACTTCAATGGAATAGTGCGTACTTGCATTAGGGATGCATTCAATACCAGTTTGAGTAAACCAAACAGAATGGAGGTCTTTTACTCAAAAATGTGTAAGGGTTATAGCATTGTTGCATGTATGTTAATGAAGTGACAGGCATATCACTCACTCGCTTTCTTTTTACCTTTGTCATATCCTCTAGGCAGTGCCATGCCACCAGTATCAGTACAAAGGTCAAGTACATGACATGCCTTTCACCTCACTACAGACAAAAAATTACAACCAACAGGGAGGCCAGGCCTAAGCCTAACTGAAAATATACCCCATAAAACCTTCTTTTGGCATTATAATCTCCAGAAAAAAGTCTCCATTTCACAATAACATACAGTTATTTCCCACAAAACCAAGGCACAATTTATAACACAGTCATGACGTACACAAGGCTATATGGAAACCAAGGAGTAACACTATAAAAGGCAAAGAAATGTAAAATATTTAGGTCACATTCTACTGTTCTTACTTGGTTTGATGGCACCACTCCCAGAACAAGGCGCCGCTACACAACAGAAGGAAAGGTGACAGATCTGGCTCTAAATTACATTATTGTGAATAATATGGATAGTCTCTAAACAATTACCTAAGAGTCATATGATACCATTGATTTTTAAGCTGGACTCCCTCTGAAATCAATGTGAAGCTGAGCTTAAAAATAGATGGGATATAAGAAAAGATAATTGTGCATCTTGTTCTTTATAATATTTCCCATTTTCTTCAGTAAGAGGTACACTTAAAACCTCTCTTTGTTTCAATTTAGAAGGCCATGCAGTAAAGTCCTAATTTTCTACCCTCAATTTTTAGTTCATTCAATGTACGAAGAATAAATAACTTGGTGTCAGTATCTGAAGGTAGAATGCTTTTCATATTTTTTCCCATTTACTGTACCTCTACACTTACTGCACATTCACAGTTGCATGACAGTTCCTTCTGCCCTAATGAGACCCATAGTTGGACTGAGACATTATTAGAGATCTCTCTGAACTGGTCAGACAGCATATTATTATAGAATAAGGAAAAAAGTGTGCTGTTTTTAACATGGTCAGTAAACAAAAGACACAGCTATCTAAAAGCCTTTTGAAGTGAAAGACTTGAAACATTTCAGCCCATTGTGATTTATAATCAGCAAACATACATGAGTAATATAGATGAGATGGGCTCCCTAAGAAGTTCAAGTGCTTTCCAACATGTAGATTCTTACCTAATGACCTTTTGTTTAAAGGTGAACTGAAAAGGATTTGTAAATATATATGTTTGTGTCCTCTTTTGCTTCTTTCTGATATATAAAAAGAGCCTGAATGGTTTATTTTTTACAAGATTATTCTGCTTGTTTTTTAATTTAGAACGATCAAGAATATAATTTTGGTTTACTTTGGTATTGTTGTTGGAGGACCACTGGGAGGTCTCGGGGATGTTTATTGTGATCTTTTAAGATCTCAATTAAAGGTGTGAGAATGGTAAACCTTTAACAAAGATTTCTTTTATTCAAAATGTGAATTAGTCTTTGAAGTTTAATAGGTGTTACAAAAATAAACAAAACACAAAACATACTAGGTAGTCAAAACTCTCTTAAAGCATACTAAATGCGTAATTTAAATTGC
Organism: Chelonia mydas; assembly: GCF_015237465.2. Taxonomy (NCBI): domain Eukaryota; kingdom Metazoa; phylum Chordata; order Testudines; family Cheloniidae; genus Chelonia; species Chelonia mydas. The sequence continues at coordinate 300,300,187 of NC_057849.1, forward strand.
TTTATTCTGTGGATTATCTTTGAAAGGATTTATGGACTGTAAACTCCTTGGGGTGAGGCCTGTCTCTTTATGCTGTCTGCATACAGTGTCTAATAAAGTAGTGTCTTTGATTGGGTTCTCTATGCACTACTGCAGTGCAAATAATTATTAATAACAGAAGAATGTTTTAGGGATGGGGGTTTAAGAATAGGAAAATAATGCTATTTCCAATTATAACTTTTAAATGGGAGCCACTATATATGAGTATTCTTTCTTACAGCAAGAGCTGTGCTAGCTCAGGAAAACCTGCCCAACGTAGATAATTGCCTTTTAACAACAACAAAAAATCCTACACCAGAAAAGTAAAGACAAAGAATTTAAAAAAAAAATCAAGAGGAGATAAGCCTACTCCCAAGTATTATGATTTCCTTTCCATTTCATATTGCAATCACTAGTTAATAATAATTAGTCTTTGTTCTGTGAAAAAAAATTACACACATTTGACAATAATTTCACTGATTCTTTGCTTGGCTTTTTAAAAGTCAGTCATCTCCTAGGCATGAAAGTCAGGGTTGTTAAATGCTGATATGGTACCATGGGATTCATGATCAGAATTTTCATTGCAATGTAGCCTGTCATCCAGAACTGACATTATACCCCACTCAAAACAGTGTCACTATCAGAAGCAGCGTCATTAGTTGTTGCAGAAGCAGCAGTGTCATCCGGACAAAAAAGTCTACATATTTACCTTTAGGAGTGTTTGATCCTTTATGTTTGCATAATTGTTCACAGCTTCAATAACCACTTTCTCAGCTCCATCAGAAATAGGACAATAAATCAGGAAAGGATTTCTGTGATTATATTACAGGCCTGGGCTTAGGAGCTTTTTGGGTCCAGTTTTTTGTTCTGTAGATTTCTTGTGTGATCTTGATTAAGTCACTTAATCGCTCGTTGCTTGAGCTCCCCATCTATAAAAGACTTCCCTACCTCTCAGGGGGTAAGTGAAGATAAGTTCTTTAAGGCTTGTGACGTGCCCAGAGACTAGTGTAATGGGGACCATCATTCATTTACAAAGCTCCCATTGGTGCTGTGACTGCTTTCTGATTATATAGTGATTGATGGGCAACTGAATTACAGTATCTATATAATGGTGACCACAGTGTTCAGTTTCCTTGTTGTTGTGGCAGAAGCCTCACATTGATATTCACTGTTCTTTGTTGTCTTCTAAAAATAGGCTTCCATTAGACACAGAATAGAGGAGCTTGTTTGCATTGAAAGGAGAAGGGCTTTCTTTTCCCATTTTGTGAAGGCCTGGCTGAATGGAGTCTGTATTAGACATTAGCGGCATATTTAAATTTTCATGGAGGATACTGAGAGCATTGGAGCATGGCCATCATCCTTTGATGTTGGTCTTTTTCTCCTTTCTGATTTGTCCTCTTCAAATAATTAGTGGGAAAAACATCCACTTGGACATCCATCTTGGCACAAAAAGTATGCCAAACCACTCTGGAAAAGGATTTAACATGTTTCAATGCAATACTGTTCACATTTCAGCATCCTTGACCACCTTGGATCCACTGAGAGATGTTGAAAGAGGATACACATGACCATAACACTTTTTAAATGTAGAAATGTTGCTCTTTGCTTTGGCAGTCTTTGAGTTAGCAGGCAAGTTATTGTGATAACCGATGCTGTTGTTTGCTGTCTGTCCTTCACTTGTAGATTCACTTGTAGATTCCGTATTTCATATAACACATCATGAACTTTACTGTGACCATCTCATTGTGTATTATATTGTTCAACATTGAATGCTCTTGCTTGAGGAGCCTAAGAAAAGGAAATGCCATTATACAAATCATAATGCTACTATATAAATCCATGGTGTGCTCACACCTTGAATACCATGTGCAGTTCTGGTTGCCCTATCTCAAAAAAAAAAAGATCCATTAGAATTGGAAAAGGTACAGAGAAGGGCGGGCAACAAAAATGATAAGAGGTATGGGACAGCTTCCATATGAGGAGAGATTAAAAAGACTGGGATTGTTCAGGCTGGCGAAAAGAAGTCTAAGGGGGAGATATGATAGATGTGAACAAGGAAGTGTTATTTACCCGCTTCATATCACACAAGAACGAGGGCTCACCCAATTAAATTAATAGGCAGCAGGTTTAAAACAAACACAAGGAAGTACTTCTTCACCCAACGTACAGCCAACCTGCAGGAATCATTGCCAGGCGATGTTGTGAGAGCCAAAAGCATAACTGGGTTCAAAAAAGAATTAGATAAGTTCATGGAGGATAGGTCCATCAATGGCTATTATCCAAGATAGTTAGGAATGCAACCCCATGCTATGGATGGCCCTAAGCCTCTGACTGCCAGAAGCCAGGATGAACAGCAGGGAATGGATTACTCAATAATTGCCCTGTTTTGTTCATTCTCTCTGAAGCATCTGGTACTGGCCGCTGTCAGAAAACAGATATCTGGGCTAGATGGACCACTGGTCTTGACTCAGTATGGTTATTTTTATGTTCTTAAAGTGGTATTCCCAGCTGGCTGCAGTCTCCTTTTCAGCTGATGAAATAGCAAATTGTGTTTTCCATGCAACTGTCTTAATTCCCTGCATGCTATTGCAGTGTTGAAATGTCCAGCTTTTATGTCCAGCAGCCAACCTGTTGTGAACATTCTTTTTATGATGGAAAAGTCAAACACTACCAAGTAGAGTGCAGATAAAACATGGTATGTTCAGAAATTCAGCATGCTCACTTTTAGCTCCATTGTCCCAAATAACAAATTAGGGTTAGCCATATTAAATACCAATGATTTTCTTCAGAGTAGTGAGCAGGTTCTTAGTAAAATGTTTTCCCCCCTCAGTGCCAACAGTAGAAAGGGAAACCTACCTTAAAGGTCTTTGGGGGAAGAGATCCTATAAGGAACAACAAAGACAAGGAGGAAAGAAAATGATATTCCACCATATTTATTAGTTTGTTTCTAATGCACTGTTCCAATCCTTTTGATTTATGCATGAACTATTCCCTAATATTCTGTGGTGGTTCAACATAGCTTTGCTGGTGCATGAGCTTCATAGTATTTCATTCTTTGGACTTTAAGGTACAGAATGGAAGCAGTATTTTTGTAGACATAAAGGAATAAATTACGAAGGAATAAATTGCAAATAAAGTCAGTGAGAGGGATTCCATTTTTGATTGCCATGTAAGGAATTATCTTGCTAGTGAAAAGATCAGTATTATGCATCACATGAAAAAATATATTGTAAACAGATCCTGTCCTTTCGCTTTAATTGGTATGCTGCTTTTACCTGTAATAAATTACAGAGAGTAGAACCTAAAGGATGTGATAATCTACTCACATTTACATTGCTGCTGAAATTAAGCACGTGTTCACACTTACTGTTTCAGCACAGATCATTTTTTGTTCAGCATCTTCTCCTAGAGCTTGGTGTAGTGAAACAATGTGCATTTCTGCCTTCACTTGTTTACTGGCAGTATGGCACAGAAGATATAAGTACAGATGAGCCCTTGGTGCAAGGTCCAAGAAATAGTGCTTGCACTGAGGGAGGAGGGCAATTTTACCTTTGGCTGCCTGGTATGTTTCATCCTTGTGTTGTTTGGGATGGATGAGAATGGATGAAACTTTTATTCTCCTTATGTAGTATTATGTATTTCCATTAGTTGTTCAATTGATGTATCTGCATTGGTCATAAGAACCATCCCAGAGCTTCATCCATTCCTTGAACCTATGTAAGTTGAACCAGATCCCTTTGGGGGATGTTCAGAGATGCCCCCCATCCCAAATTTTTCTTATTTCTTTTTCTTTGGTGGTAAGGTTTAGCTATCTTTCTGCTGTTGTTTTGTTTCTTTGTTTTAGGTCTTGCACATAATCAAGTCAAACTTCCTCAGAGTCTTAGTTGTTTATCACAGCCCAGAGAACACTTTATGAAACTGTGTGAATACATCCAGAACATTCAAAGTACAGTTATACATGTCACTATGGCGACTCCTGCCAGGACATTCTGTTTATATGTTCAAGTGGTGTAGGATGAGAAATGCCAGTGGGGCACTACGATAGAGTAGACTTTACCTGAAGGTTCTGATTGTTCAGTAAGACTTGGCATCACAGGTTAATGTAGACAAATATAATGAGCAATTAAGTGTTTGGTTAGAATAGGAAAAATTAACTCCTATGAATATATCAAGTTAGTGTTGAAGTTTGCTGTGGAGACAACATGAGCTTGGGGTGATTATATTTTTTAAAATCCTTTTTTTTTATTAATACCCATTATCATACTGAAGCCAGTCAGCAAGGAGGTTTTGGGCCTGGAGTGGTAAATTGTCCATGCTGCTTTCACAAAGGTGGTTTTACATACATTTGCCTTCTTTCCTTTCTTATAAAGATGTTATGTCCAGGTTCTTACAGTGCAGTAGGTGTACATTAGAGCTAGCTGGAAAATGCAGTTTTGTCAAAATTGAAATGTTTCACAGGAACATGTTTCTCTAGATGATATTTTTGATGGAAAAAGGTCAAAATGAATTGTTCCAAATCAATGTTTATTGATAGTTGTGAATCAAAATGTTTTGTGGAATTTTTGGTTCATGGAAAATTTTGAAATTTCAGCTACTTTGTTCTGATTCAGAACAAAAATAAATTTTGAAATGTCAGAACTTCCTTCTGACCAGCTGTAGTGTACACATTTGAATAAATAAATCATCCTTGTTTGTCATCCGAGAAGTCCTTTGCTTAATTAGGTAAGATAACATGAGTCCTCATAGTTAGAGCTCTGTGAAATTCTCTGGTTTCAGCTAGCCGGAGTTTGCAACTTTGAATCCTTGTTTTGGCTGTAGACAAAGACAACTCAAAGCCCTCTCAGGTTTGTGCCTATGTGTCATAAAGATGGTTGATTTATTTATTTATTGGTCTTATCTTGACAATTGAGATTAACTGGAATACTTGAGCTGACAGCTTCTAAATTCATCTGGGGCCTGGTTACAGAATTCGTATTAAAGAATTTATCTGAGCTCTGGGTTTTGATTCCCACTCCTCTTGGTTTAGCAGAGCCAGTGTGGCCATCAGGGCATGCTGCATATCTCTTTGTCTAGGATTTTCTTCAGGTGTTGTTTGATAGACATTGGAGGATTTACTTTATGGGAAGTCCTATTGTGTGGGTTAAACACTTTGTGTGCTATTGTTATCATGGTAAACATATCTAAAGATATTCTGTGGGTGCACCTAGTAACAGAATACATTTTTAAAAGTGAAGTGCCACAAAAATTTCTGAATTTCATCAGCTTTTGGATCAAAAGCTGGATCTTTCAAAGCTAAGGAGTCTCACCTCATAACGTTTCCACCTGAATCCATAAATCTCTTCCTGGCATTTTCCCCTTCCTCCATGCACAGATAAACCCTAGGACTCCTAGAATTGCTAGGGAAGAAGCCTCAGGATGATATCCCTAGAGTTACTTTCCTCCAAAGGTTTCTCCTTTTTTACATGCTTATATGTGTATAAGCTCCCAGTGTGATCGTGTGGCCAAAAGAGCTAATGCAATCCTGAGACTCATACACAGCGGAATCTTGAGTATAGTAAAGAGGTTATTTTATCGCTATATTTGGCACTGGTGTGACCACTACCGGAATACTGTGTTTCCAGTTCTGGTACCCACAATTCAAGAAGAATGTTGATTAACTGGAGAGGAGCTAGGAGAATGATTAAGGGATTGGAAAACATACCTATAGGGATAGACTCAAAAAGCTCAATCTAGTTAGTTTAACAAAGAGAAGGTTAAGGGGTGACTCTAAGTACCTCCATGGGGAACAAATGTTTAATAATGGGCTGTTCAATCTAGCAGAGAAAGGTATGACACATCCAATGTCTAGAAGTTGAAGTTTGATGAATTCAGACGAGAAAAAAGGTGTAAATTTTTAACAGTGAGAGTAATTAACCATTGGAACAACTTACTAAGGATCTTGGTAGATTCTCCATCACTGACCATTTTTAAGTCAAGATCACATATTTTTCTAAAAAGATACAGTCTAGAAATTATGGTGGGGGAGTTCCCTGGCCTGTGTTTTATAGGAGGTCAGACTGGATGTTCTGAATTGGTGAATCTTTACCTTTTGTCATGTTTTATGGGAGGGGAAGGACTGGTGGTGTGCTACCCTTCTCTTTCATACTTATGACTTCACAAGGTGGCTATGTGACCCCTTCTCTATTCCAAACTTTTTCAGCCTATGCTACAGCAATTCACAATTGGCGTAGGGTCCTATCGAGACCATAACCAGTCGGCATGAGTTAGACCATAACCAGCTGGCGACAGTTTTAACTTACATTGATGAGTTGGGCTCAGTGCATATGCATTGTGAGAATCAGGAAGGCCTATATTGCTGCTCGCTAATAACCCCTCCACCTCCTGTGCTGGGCATATGTCAGTGCAGGAGAGAATCTGTGCCAGCATACCAGCCTTGTAGACATTACAACATAAAGTCCTGGTTTTGCAATTGGAGCTAGTGCAGAGTGCTGCTTCAGTAGAGCTTGGTGTGGGTGAAAGGGTTTGCAATTGCTTGGTCTGATTGCAGGACCATTGCTTACATCAGCATATTACAGATGAAGGATGGATAGAAAACTTATTGAACTGAACAGATATGCTTGACATGTTTGATACAGCCATTATTTTTTTGTAAATAGAGAAATTCTAAAAACTTCCACCTTTCTCCATTTTTACATAACAATAATAATTAATAATACATATTTTCATGTTTGGATCTTATACAACCCATCACATAAATAAATACACATTAGAAAAGCTTATCAGTACTGTGATGGTGATGTTTTCAACCCTTGGGAAAACAGCAATATCAGAGATACTGGCAAACCTGGCAGTAATTAGCCTCATAACGCTATTTGAGGTTTGATTTGCTATTAATGTGCAATGATACAATCAAACTTTTGAATAAATAATTGACAAAATCTTTCTGTTGTGTAACATTTGACCTAGAGTCTCTGCATCCTGCTGTTTATTAAGACATACTGTACAATTAGATGCTCTAAACACTTACAGTGATCTGTTACATGGGGGACTGCATACACAGGAGCTCCATTAAGCAATTTAAGCATTGTTAGTGTCAGTTTTATTTTCCATTTTTTCACTTTCATTTCCTGTTCCAACTAAATACTGTATGTTCCTGTGTATATTACTGGAGAGTGGAAAAAGAAAAAAATCCACTAGAAGCAGAGTTTATTTGAAACGACATTTTTGCACTGGCGATTCCCCTTCCCCTATGGTATAACTGCATTCTTTCTGGCCATTGGACAAAGGTCAGGTGTCCATAGTAGTCTTATTAGATCTATCAGAAGCCTTTGATGCCTTATAAATGAGGTATTACTGACCTGCCTGCTGTTTGCGGATAGTTGAGTTTAATGTGTTGCTTATTTCTAGTGAATATCCTGCACCCAAATGCCATGATGAATGATAAAACTAATTAAAGACATAATACTCCATTTTTATGTGGGTACAGCACCATTTCTGTATACAGTAACTTGTCTCTGTTGTGTAAAATACTAGGAAATCAGAGTTATACAATGCAAAAACGATAATAGAATAGACTCTTTGATTTTTTTCCTTGATAATAAAATGTCTCATTTGGCTTCCTCTGACAGGGAAGCCAACTATAAAGGTCACTTCTGTAGTGAACTTCACAGATGCTAAACTCTAATATCAAGTATTACAATCTAGTTATCTTACTGTAGTAGTTGCTATCCTGGTTGGTCTTTTCCTTGCTTCCACAGTAGGTTTTTGTAGTGCTTTTGGAGCAGCACGTCAATCTGTTTTAGGATTATATTTGGAGATAGTTTTTCTTTTGCCATGTTTTACCATTTTTTTCCCTGAGTAACTCTTGATTGCTAATTGTTACACAGCTCTCTTTCCATTAAGGTCAAACCACCACACCAAAAAAAAAGTTTCCCCTACATCTGCTATATCTCAATTTTCTGACTAAATCTAAGAAGTAGCTTTAAATGAACAATGAAATGTCTACTATACATCTAGAACACAAGTTACGAATGAGATATTAAACTCATGATAGATCCAGTGACACTGTGATGAGTAGGCAAATGCAAGTTGATTGGTTTGTTATTTTTTGAATAAGCTGAGATGTTTTATAAACTTATTCATACCTAGGTTGGCTTATCCATAGTTTTCCTACATTGTATTGTTTAAGATCAATATTCCTCATCTTATGCATTATATATCTGGCTTTTATGTCTGGCACTCTGTGCTTCTTTTACCTTCCTTAATGATGCACTTTGGGCTCATCATAGAATCATAGAATCATAGAATATCAGGGTTGGAAGGGACATCAGGAGGTCATCTAGTCCAACTCCCTGCTCAAAGCAGGACCAACCCCAACTAAATCATCCCAGCCAGGGCTTTGTCAAGCCTGACCTTAAAAACTTCTAAGGAAGGAGATTCCACCACTTCCCTAGGTAACACATTCCAGTGTTTCCCCACCCTCCGAGTGAAAAAGTTTTTCCTAATATCCAACCTAAGCCTCCCCCACTACAACTTGAGACCATTACTCCTCATTCTGTCATCAGCTACCACTGAGAACAGTCTAGATCCATCCTCTTTGGAACCCCCTTTCAAGTAGTTGAAAGCAGCTATCAAATCTCCCCTCATTCTTCTCTTCTGCAGACTAAACAATCCCAGTTCCCTCAGCTTCTCCTCATAAGTCATGTGTTCCAGTCCCCTAATCATTTTTGTTGCCCTCTGCTGGACGTTTTCCAATTTTTCCACACCCTTCTTGTAGTGTGGGGCCCAAAACTGGACATGGTACTCCAGGTGAGGCCTCACCAATGTCGAATAGAGGGGAACGATCCCGTCCCTCGATCTGCTGGCAATGCCCCTACTTATACAGCCCAAAATGCCATTGGCCTTCTTGGCAACAAGGGCACACTGTTGACTCATATCCAGCTTCGCGTCCACTGTAACCCCTAGGTCCTTTTCTGCAGAACTGCTGCCTAGCCATTCAGTCCCTAGTCTGTAGCGGTGCATGGGATTCTTCCGTCCTAAGTGCAGGACTCTGCACTTGTCCTTGTTGAACCTCATCAGATTTCTTTTGGCTCAATCCTCTAATTTGTCTAGGTCCCTCTGTATCCCTACCCTCCAGTGTATCTACTACTCCTCCCAGTTTAGTGTCATCTGCAAACTTGCTGAGGGTGCAATCCACACCATCCTCCAGATCATTTATGAAGATATTGAACAAAACCAGCCCAAGGACCGACCCCTGGGGTACTCCACTTGATACCGGCTGCCAACTAGACATGGAGCCATTGATCACTACCTGTTGAGCCCGACAATCTAGTCAACTTTCTATCCACTTTATAGTCCATTCATCAAGCCCATACTTCTTTAAGTTGCTGGCAAGAATACTGTGGGAGACCGTGTCAAAAGTTTTGCTAAAGTCAAGGAACAACACGTCCACTGCTTTCCCTTCATCCACAGAGCTAGTTACCTCGTTATAGAAGGCAATTAGATTAGTCAGGCATGACTTGCCCTTGGTGAATCCATGCTGACTGTTCCTGATCACTTTCCTCTCCTCTAAGTGCTTCAGAATTGATTCCTTGAGGACCTGCTGCATGATTTTTCCAGGGACTGAGGTGAGGCTGACTGGCCTGTAGTTCCCAGGATCCTCCTTCTTCCCTTTTTAAAAGATGGGCACTACATTAGCCTTTTTCCAGTCGTCCGGGACTTCCCCCGATTGCCATGAGTTTTCAAAGACAATGGCCAATGGCTCTGCAAGGGACTAAGGCACTATCACTGCCTGCCTCCAATTCATTGGTAAGAACATAAGAATGGCCATACTGGGTCAGGTCTTTGGTCTATTTAGCCCAGCATCCTGTCTTCTGACAGAGGCCAGTGCCAGATGCGGGGGGATGAACAGAGCAGAATGGGGCAATTTTGAGTGATCCATCCCCTGCTGTTCCCACTTCTGGCAGTTGGAGGTTTGGAGACACCCAAAGCATGGGGAGACACCCAGAGCCATTGATGGACCTATCCTCCATGAACTTATCTAATTCTTTTTGGAACCCAGTTATAGTTTTGTCCTTCACAACATCTCCTGGCAATGAGTTCCATAGGTTTACTATGCTTTTGTGTGCAAAAGTGCTTTTATTTTTTTTGTTGTAAACCTGCTGTCTATTTAATTTTATCCTCTCGTGCTTATGTTATGAGAAGGGATAAATAACACTTCCCTACGCACTTTCTCCATACATTCATGATTTTATAGACCTCTATCATATCCCACTTAGTCATTTCTTTTCTAAGATTATTAGTCCCAATCTTTTTAATCTCTCCTTGTATGGAGGCTCTTCCATACTCCTAATCATTTTTGTTGCTCTTCTCTGCACCTTTTCCAATTCTAGTATATATTTTTTGAGATGAGGTGACCAGAACTACCTGCAATATTCAAGTATGGGAAAACCATGGATTTATATAGTGGCATAATTATATTTTCTATTTTATTATCTAGCCTTTTCCTAATGGTTCTGAAACGATTCACTTTTTTGATTGCCGCTGCACAGTAAGCATGTTTTCAGAGAACTATCCATGATGACTTCAAGATCTCGTTCTTCAGCTAATGTAGATCCCATCATTTTTTATGTGTAGTTGAGATTATTATTTCCAGTGTGCATCACTTATCAACACTGAATTTCATCTGCCATTTTCTTGCTCAGTCATCCAGTTTCACCAGATCCCTTTATAACTCTTCATGTTCAGCTTTGGACTTAACTATCTTGAGTAATTTTGTATCCTCTCCAAATTTGGCTGTCCTCACGGTTCACCTCCTTTTCCAGATCATTTATGAATATGTTAACCAGCACTGATCCCAGTACAGATCTTCGGGGGATCCAGCTATTTACCTCTCTCCACTGTGAAAGCTGACCATTTATTCCCACCCTTTGTTTCTTATCTTTTAACCGGTTACTGGTCCATGAGAGGAACTTCCGTCTTATCCAACAACTGTTTAGATTCATAGATTCATAGATTCATGGATATTAAGGTCAGAAGGGACCATTATGATCATCTAGTCTGACCTCCTGCACAATGCAGGCCACAGAATTTCACCCACCCACTCCTGCGATAAACCTCTCACCTATGTCTGAGCAACTGAAGTCCTCAAATCATGGTTTAAAGACTTCAAGGAGCAGAGAATCCTCCAGCAAGTGACCCGTGCCCCATGCTACAGAGGAAGGCAAAAAAAAACCCCCAGCGCCTCTTCCAATCTGCCCTGGAGGAAAATTCCTTCCCGACCCCAAATATGGCGATCAGCTGAACCCTGAGCATATGGGCAAGATTCACCAGCCAGATACCCAGGAAAGAATTCTCTTGCTTAAGAGCCTTTGGTGTGGGACCTTATCAAAGGCTTTCTGAAAGTCTAAGTACAATATATCCGCTGAATCACATCTGTCCACATGTTTGTTGACCCCCCCCCTCAAAGAATTCTACTAGAATGATTTCCTTTTACAAAAGCCATGTTGACTGTTCACCCAACATATTGTGTTTATCTATTCCTAATCCCAAAATGGAGCATAGGCTGGTCCAAATCCATGTCTGCTGTGATTGGGGATGATCTAGGCATTCCATATACCACTGTTTCTTTAATCAAGCATTACCAAATCGGAGTCAAATAGATAACATTCTAGGAAGTGGCACAGAAGCTGGATCCATAGTTCATGGTTAAATCCATGGCCCTTGCATGAAGCACATAAAGGGTGGCCTTCCCCAGCTGCCTGTGCATGTGAGTACTAGAGACAATCTAACTGCAGTTTCTGTTTGCACTATATTAAAGCTAAATTGCTTATCAAGGTTAAAGTGTATGAAGCAAGAAACAAGTTAACGCTTTAAGGTCCTGAAATATGTGTTTGATCAATGTTTAGAAAATAGTCAGGAGTGAGTTAAAAATCTAGCCTGCTAAGGTTTTAACCTTGCAGTTATGGAACAACTGCACAGATTGGAAATTGTTAGGCATATTGGCTTCCCTTGGATCCATATACTAAAGAAGTGGAAAAACAATGGTAGGGGAAAAACACTTTTTCTTTTAAATTCATTTCAAGCCACTTAAAATGAATAATAATACTACAAAATCACTGGAGGCCCTAGAATGCTAAGACCTGCAGTCTGCTAAAATTGGCAGCTGAGTCAAGCATCTGCTGAGTGAACTCACATACCCAAGACATTAGATTATCCCACAACAATCACACGCCTTATTGTGGTTTAGTTTTTACTTAATTCAGTTACTCAGACATTTAAAAACCAACTGATCATAAACATTTTTTATTTAACAAACAATAACTGTTCCAATATCCATCTTTCTATACATATTAGCATTGCATTTGGTTTATATGCTAACTGTTGACGTCACTGAGATTTAACAACTATGACACAGTGACTGTGATTTTATTTTAATACTAATTGGTATTTATTATTCACCATATATTATTTGAATGATTGAATGGTCTCAGAATGCATATTTGGGGATTTTAAGACACATTTTGAATAAGAATATGCTCCATTTATGTTCCCTGTATACAGTGTGTGTTTTAACTCTTACCTCTTTCTGGTTTTCCAATTGATGAAAAAGCTCTTCTATTAAGTTTGAAAAAGTAGAGCATTGTGTTTTTTCTAAGCTAGAGCATGCCATGCTTTCAAACTGCTTTTACCTTTGAGCAAAATCACTGCATATCGAATGAAAAACAATTTTTTGTTCAATGGAATTCTTTGCAGTTGATGCCAAAAAAAGTAATCAGCCAAATGAATTATCTTTAGTTCTGAAAAGTTACATAAAGCATGAGGCCCAGATGCATAGTTTAATAACACGATACTGCAACTTTAACAAGGACTACATTTGTCTTTAAGTCCACATGATAGCGAAAGCTTAATATGAAAACCTTTTGTCTAGCACAAGTGATTTGAAGATGTTTTGCTCCATGCATGTGAACTCAGCAGGTGATTCTTGCCTATCTTTGATGTCAAACAGCACAAAACTTCAGTGAGTAGTAGCTTCAGAAATGCAATAGACATAGCTGAGTCTTCATACGAAGCTCATGCTTGAACTACATCAGAAGAACTGACATCTATTATGGTGAGCAAAGACAAGTGTTTGAAAAGAGATTCAAACAGAAGTGTCAGAATTTACAGTGCATCGTTTTATATAAGTTGATTTTAACCAAGCATATCTCTATGAACTCTGCAGGATAGAAAAGAAATTTCAAAAGGCCGAGAAATTGTTGTCATCTAAGGGCATGGAATGTTTTAATAGCTTAAGGAAGAACATTTCTGAAAGGTTATATGGTGATCCATTTACTTTGACTGAGTAATAAGGCTCGTCATTGTGATGGTGAAGTTTTTAACCCTTAGAACAATGGAAATGTATAAATGCATCTGAGATATTTAGGATCTGAGAGTAATTGGCTGTTGCGAATAGGACTTTTTGAGATTTTAGTTCCTCCTAATACACAGTTTACAATAAGAGATCTGAATAAATTAACTACACATTTTTCAGTCACCTTATGTCTATCCTAGACTTTTTTTGCCTCAGATTAAGACCTACCTTAGGAAAAGGAGCTGCACTTACAAATGGTCACTTCTAAGGGGAGAGCATGCACACAATAGCTCCATTAAGTATCATTAAGATTGTTTATCGTTTCTCTTCCATTTATTCATTTTCATTCCCTGTCCTAAATACATACTCCTTGTGTGCATTACATGGCACTGGGAAAAGAAAAACCCTTTGTAGGAGCATAGTTTGTTTGAAACTGTGTCCTACAGGCTTACTCACAGCAGTACTCTGAAACTGTCCCCAAGGAGTCCAGTGTCACAAACCAACCTAATTGTTCTTCTTGAAATGTTGCTTCTTTTGCTAACAACTTAAAAAGCAAAACTGCTTGGCTGAGGCACAGAAACTCAATGCCTGCTGTATTTTCTAGCTTGTAATCAGCATGTAACAAAGTGATTTGTTTTCATGTTTCCTTAATTTGTAATTAATATAATTAGAATGACACATGGTGAGCTAGTAGCTCAGTTATTATAGTCTACTGTTTAATTATATCTTTTGTAACAAATTTCCCATGTCATTATTAGCCATGAAAAATCTCCATCTTTTATAAAAAATAAAATGACTCACAAAACTGAACTTTTCCTTGTCTCTGGAGCGTACCACTTAGCTCACTTCAGAGGGCCAGATATTGAAAGGAGCTTACCTGCCTTGAAGCCATTTGCTCAGCACCTCTCAGACATGGCCCTCAGAGATAAGTAATGATCTCTTTGCTGTTTAAGTGGGTTATTCCATACCACATTGCTTGAAACTTTGTGGGAACACGTGAACACACAGTTAGTCAGGCCTATGGTATGTGGCGATGGCTACCCTTTTCTCCTTTATTTTGGAAGATGCATAAGGCAGTCTCACACTGAGACACTTGGTATCACTACAGTCTATGGAGCAGTATGTCTGAAGATCAAAAGTCCCAGAACTATGCATCCTATAGTAAAAATAATATGGATTCCCGTTGCTGTGGGAACTAGTTGCTAGAACATTTTCTGAATGATATTAAACTTGAAGTGCAATTGTTTTAACTAACATTCAAAAAAGAAGTAAACCCCTTTGCATATTGCTGCATCTGACTTATTAAGCAATGTATTTTAATGAGCAGTTTTCTTTTGTTGGGGCATCGTACCTCTGAAGTGATTTTTGAAGGGCAAAATACAAAAAAAAAAAAAGGTTTATTTACACTGAAGGAACTCTTTCTCTGTGATCTGGAATTTCCCACTCAAGTATTTTGGCTTTGATACTCGTGGTTATTTGATTGTAGTAGGCTGAGGAATATGCTAAATGCAGTAGAGAGGGTTGATATTGTATGTGTCTTCTCAATTGCTGCTTGGTTTTGCATATTTACCTAGATTATTCCACTCCAGAGTGAGTTCCTCTTATAAAATCTTTCATAGATTCTAAGGCCAGAAGAGACCATTGTGATCCTGTAGTCTGACATCCTGTATAACATAGGCCATAGAACTTCCCCAGAATAATTCTTTCTTGAACTAGAGTTTAATACTACTTACCATGGGCCTGACCAAGTAACTCCAAACCATAAAAGGTTGAAAAAAGGCCACAGAGTCGGACCTTAAAGCAGGCTGAGCTATGGAGGCACAAAGCCAGCCTGCCATAGGAGACTGTCTCAAGAAAAAAAAAATCTTCTCAAGGCAATTTGCATAGCACATGGAAAGAGAAGACCCAACACTCATGCTGCACAACTCATGATTCCTTCCAACAGAGGAAGCTTCACAGCTCACAGTTTAGACAGCCAGTGGCAGTGAATTTCTGAACCCAGTTTGACAGACTCATTGGGCTATCGCTACATTGGGCTCGTGCTAAAAATAGCTGTGTGGACAGCGCGTTTAAGTTGTTGCATGGGGTGGAGCTCTGGCTCTGAAGCCCAACCCACTACTTAAGCTTCAGAGCCTGAGCCACAATGTCTACACAGCTATTTTTAGTGCCATAGCACAAGCCCTAGACATACATCAGGGGTAGTAAATCCTCCTAACAGCTTTAGGTAGTGATATGGATGACTTTAGGCTCACGGCGCCTCTTGCTTCTGCTTTTTATTACAGGAGTGTGATGAGGGAAATCCCTTGATTACTTTATGCTTTGAGGACCTTCCAGCCCTAATAGATAGGTTCCTTGGTCCTTCTCCTTGGCTTATAACTGGAATAGAGCTATCATCCTGATGGAGTTCAATCTTTTGCAACCTTTTACCATTCTTCCTTGACTGGATGGGTGGCATTCAGTCACCAGGAGAAGAACTGGTTCTCCTTTATGTATGGTAAAATCCATACAAGAGGTTTAAAGGGGAAGAGAGGGCATTAAAGGAGGAGAGAGCTTCATAAGGTTCTCCTTGCAGAGATATCCTGCTGAACTCCATTAGGTGGGATTGCTTCCCATAGCATAGTCTGTATATTTGTATTCGATATCCACACATATCCTGGGGGATTGCTGAGAGGCCAAAGCCATTCATGTAAGTGCCAGTTCTTTGCTTCCTGGCAGTGGTGTCCTACTTTTGACTGCTGCCCCATAACTCTCTGTGGAATGGGATCCGCACCATGGAGCTATAGTAGACCCTACAGTTGTATTACATTTTACCTCAGGTTTCTGTGGGTATGTCTACACTGTAAGATAAGCCGACATTTGAGCCTGGGCTCAAACCTAACCCCCCATACTTCCACACTGCAATTGTGCTAACCAGGGCTCGGACCCAGAGTCCCAGAACCCTGCAGGGCAGGAGGGTCCAAGCTCATTTAATCTGGGACCCAGCGTCTGAGCCCTATTGCTTTGTAGTGTAGACACAGCCTCGCATGGCTTGGGTCCTGGGAATCAGCAGAAGTATCTCACAATTCCATGGGACAACACCCTTATTCCTCTCTATCATAACAATCAGCAATTCACTCTGTTGAAAATGGATGCCATTCCACCCTTGCAAATGGCAGCAGCTTAGGCCAGCTTTAACCCATTCTCTCTGAACACTGATCTGCAAGCACACTAGCGGAGCCTCCTGGGTTTACAATGGAGAGTGAACAGATCAAGACTTTGCAAAGTGAGCTGCTTCCTGGTAATGTTAAGGGAGGCCATTAAAGTTTTCCCACAGTGCACCACCATCCTAGGGTTACGTTTGGGGGGAGGAGGGGCACTAGGGACTCTGGGATATTGTTACTTTGACTCGGATCTGGGCACTACAGGGTGGATGCCAGAGCCCTAGGTTTGAGCATGGTTAGAAAAGTCTTAATATAGGGTTAAAATACAATATAGACACTCAAACCCAGGGTTCCCTAACATGGGTCAGCTAACTCAAGTCCCACCTGGGCTACATTACAGCACAGACATATCCTGTATGGCTGGTGGCGCAATGATTTGCTTCCTCTGGCCTACTTTTCCTTCCCAGGCAAATCACTATACTCACAGAGCATGCTTTACTGGGATGCTGAACTTGTGAGAAGGATGAGCAAGATCATCTATGATGGGGACTCTCCACATGCTGTTAAAAACTCATTATTAACAGAATAAAGTCAAGGTCCTTATCTCAAATTCAGGCCACTGAAAAATGATCTTAATTTTAAAACTTCAGAGGTAAAAATGACATCTCTCAAAATGATATGCTGGGATCATATTGCATTACTGGGCCATTTCTGTACTAATGGGCCACGGATTCAAGCTTGATTAAAAATGGTAACATGCAATGCCTATGAAAGTCCTTGTGACAGCCACATGAATAACAAAACAATTATATTCAATGTAATTGCAGTGAATTCATATGAAATGAATTAATAATGGAGGGGTTCTCAGGAGGAAAAAAAGAATATTACAAACAAGATATTACAAACAAATCAGTTTAATCTGATCATTGTAAAATGGATGGGGCCATGTGATGACATCATTTTTAAACAGGTCTCCCCACTGAAATCAAAGGGGGGGGGGGTTCTGCTTGAAAAAATGGTGGCAAAATATGGCCCATCATATTTTGGTACCAGTTATAGGACATCAAAACTTATAAGTGGATATACTGTAAATAGCTTTTCATCTCTAGAGTGAGCGAAGTTGAAAAAGTCATCACTTTGTGAAGCTTATAGTAGGAAGCTTATTTGTGACTATCTGCATCTCTTGGTATGGTCTGCTAAACCAACTAATGTTTGGCCAGAACTAGATCTATGATTTAAAAAGGTATGTTAAGTACACACTTGCAAAATATATTAAAAATATATATATATATATATATAATGCTAAACAAATGTGGAGATAAACAAAAAGGTCTCAGCCAACAAAAATCTATTGAATGAAAAAATAAGGCTAAACGCTGTGTTGACTGTGTGTGTGGTGGGAAAGGTTTTTGTCAGTTTGTCTCAACCTTAGCATTATATAAACCAAGTGTGTTTTATGCATTTATATTTCAATTCAAACCCCTCTAGAGGTCCCATGAAAAACTCCCTGCGGGATAGAAGTCTCATAGTAGCGTGGTGGTGGGGTGAGTGGCGAGAGTGGCTAAACAAGGGGGCTATGTGCACTGGAATCAGATTCTAAACCAACTTTGAATGGGTTCATCTGGAGCAGAGTACTGGAAGTCTGCTGGAGAAAAAGGCTCAGGAGCCATGTTTATGTGGCTCCAACCACTGGGAACATGCAGGAATGTAGTGCAAATGCCACCATCAAGAAGTGGGGGAACTTGGTGGGGCCAGCAGTGAAAAAGGACAGGCCCACCAGCAAGGGAGGGAGACACTAACCAAGGAACAATAGGTAGCTCCTCCCTTGGGGAGTCTTTGGCACACATGGGCCAGCTGGGGAAGATGGGTGCTGATTGGCCAGCATTCCTGAGCTCCAGGATTTAACCGAGTGTGGGGGCCATGTGGAAACTCTTTCGGCTCTGTTCCAGCAGCCCAACCTACCCACCCGAACTAGGAATGGGAACCCGGTCTGACAGATATTGCAGATTGAGCTGATCACATGTTCAGGACATCAGGAAGCAATTTTTTCTCCCATGGACCAATTGGTCTAGGACCAGGGAGTTTTTTTGCCTTTGTTGCAGCATCTTTGAGCCACAGTGGGTTAAGTAGGAACATGCTTAGTACCTAACTAAGATACTGGAGTAGAGTTGTTTATTCATCACAACTTGAGGCTGGTTTCCAGTGAAGTTAAGAGAATAAAATGAATGGTTTCTAGAGGTAAAAGACCTGGGATTTTGGTGATGGACCTTGGGCTCATGTGATAGGGTGAGACCTTGTGGCTTTCTTCGGCCGAGGCTCCCCACCCTGCTGCATCCCCTGTCCTCCTTGCGTTGTGGTATGTATGGTTGGACTAAGAGAGAGCTGAGTTCTACGCGATAAGCTGAGGAGAGCCTATCCTGCATTAGGGATTATATGGTAAGGAGCCCTCTAACTCCTGCACTGGAACCAATTAAATGCCTGGTATATGAGAGTGTGGGTGATGGACTTGTAGTGCTCCCTCCCCGGTGTTAAAGTTTAATAAAAGTTACTGCCTACCACTTAATTCCATGCATGTGTCTGTCTTCATTTGGCCACTGCATCCACATCAAAGGAGTAGTGGCTGCTATTCCAGGATATAGACTTCAGCCTGGGTTTGAGGTAGTTTCCATTCTTCCCTCCCTTTAGATTTCCCATAGCATTACTGGTTACTTTAGCGTGATGTGTGTGAGTGAATTTACACCTCCAGTTCAGATTCAGCATTCCTTACACACCCAAAACACCAAATGAAGTCAGTGGGAGTTTTCTATGTGCATAGAATTCAGGATCAAACCTTTAATTTCCTAAACTTGTTTCTTTGTTAAACAAAATAATCTTTCAAGGAAGCTTGTAAAAGGTAAGATTCCAATGGGAGTTTTGTGTAAGTAAGGACTGCAGGCTTGAGCTATGGAAGCCTTCCTATCTCTTTAGCTATGTTTGTACATCTGCCAAAACGGGCCTAAATAGGGCTTTTGGGCACTACTGCAACATAAACAGTTAATCATAATCATCATTATTAATAATTCTATTTACAGGAGATCAGCATGCGCTGAAACATCTATTTACTAAATACCATTATAGTATTTCAGATAGTGTTAATACTAATTCAGGTGCTTTTTCACAAAAGAGTACGTATACATCTCTAGTGATAAAATATATGTACAGTAAAAGTCTGCTTACCTGAGAGCTGAACAATGCAGGGAAATATAGTATGCACTCACTTTATACTTTTATGTATGTGTTATTGACTTCTTGCTTATAGCTTTGCAGCCATTCTGGTATTTGTACTCATTATTGTATCAGTTACAATGTCTAGGTAGATATGTGCATCAGTTATGAGAAGGCGTTTTTGCATATATAAGTGACTAATTTTCAAACTTAAAAGCTTAGCTATTTTACTTGCTTTTTTAACATCTAAACCCACAGTATATTTCTGAATACAAGGTGTCTGCAAAATTAAATTGTAATGGATGATGCTTATTTTAATTATTTGAGTGGAAAAAAGCATCCAGAACCAATAAGCTTTTCCTTTTTCTTTCTTTTTTGTAATCCCACAATCACCAACGGGATTATTTCATTTTTTAATACAAAATTCATTCCAAAACTGACACCTTCTATGCCAAGCATTAGACCTTAGTATATTTTTACCAGTCAGTTTTAAACTCCTGAAAATTGAGTTTACAATGGAAGTGCTCCCACCAACTTAACGATAGCAACTTGAACGACCCACTCTAATTTAACATGTAGAATGAACCTTTATATATCTGTGGCAAATACAGACTTTGCAGCCTCAAGGGTTTGGCATTTTTAGATAAAAAAGAATCAATGTCATTATACAGTATCTCCCTAGAGCATCATAATTATTCTGCATGCATACAATATTTATTTAAAACTTAAAATTAAACTTCAAGAGGTGGTCATTTGAAAGCTGGCAGTCAGTGAATGGATCCTGTCTTCATGAAAAAGAGAATATTTCTTCTAAAAGTTAAGGAATAGATCAAAACGGTCTTTCCAGTAACTGACACTTTAGTCATACAGATGCTTTTTATGTGTCAGATTTATTAATAAAGAAGGTCCATGGGAACGAACAGAAGAAAATCTTGAGGATGTGACTGTCAGTTTTTGATATGTCAGGTATAATTTTGTAACTCTGATTTTTGGATAGCAGTACACACACAGCATTGTACTGATGTTTGTGTACTTCTTTGTACTTCTCATTTGTGATGACTGGGAAAGAAGATAAGGCGGGAGATGTTTTGTTACAGGATTGAAACTTGAAACTACAGTCCTTCAATTTGAACAGCATTCCTTTTTCATCTTTCTTTTCATGTTATCTTTTTAACTTTTGCCACAGATGTAAAGAAGAAAGAAAATTTGAAAAGATGCCAGGTGTTGGTTCTTATGTAGGTGAAAGACCACAGAAGTAGGAATAAAATATAGTTTTAGTTTGTCGGTGAGACAGAATTACGGGAGAGATCAAACACTCATCAACAACAAATGTTTGTCCTCCTAAAGCCAACATGGAATAATTTAGGTTGTGACATCTCTTCCTATTTTACGTGGAATATATTCATAATATTGTAATTAGTTGAAAGTATAATACCCTTCTATTATTTATTTATTGTGTACAGAATGATATTCACTTGGGCTACTCTTCGTGAAATTCAGGATGTTATTGTTCCAGTTTTAAGTTATCAAAGTAAACACAGCAAAAAACTATAGTAAAATAAACCTTTACATCAGATGAACAAAAGGAAATGAATGAATAAATGGTCTTTTTTTCTGATTTTATTATTTTGTGGAATATATTATGTCAGAAAAGGTAAAAATGGAAATTCCTTTGTTTTTGTCAAATGGTGAAATATAGTGGTTTTGATCGAGAAAGTCAATATTTTTGTGTATTCTCCACCCATGGATTTACGAATTCAGGTTGAAGATGTCATCTTATTGTCCCTCAGTTAGCAATATACAATCTAAATATTCAGTCATTGTCCTCTACATATAATTATTTTTTATTTATTTTTAGGTTTTCTGTGATAATTCTATTATCTAGATAGTGTGATAGACCCAGGCCAGTTGGGTACAGCAGAGTAGTCGAAGGCAGATATACTGGCCACGGATAAGCAGTTTTCTGTTCCCTGACTGACGAGAGCAGGGGCTGCTCCAGGCTAGGGTGTACTCATGGCTCCAATTAACCTGCAAAGAGTCAGGTGAGGCTGTTAAGATAATGTGAACACCTGACTCTAATTAAGGCCCCGCTGATACTATAAAAGGGCTCACTCTAGTCAGGCCGAGGAGAGCCAGGGAGCCAGAGGAGAGGAAGTGCGGCTGAAGGGCTGGGTAATGAAGACACCCTCAAGCCACTGGAAAGGGAGCCCTAAGGTAAGGGTGAAGAAGGCGTTGAGAGAGAGAAGTGGGAGAGCTGTGGGGAAGCGGCCCAGGGAAATGTAGCAACTCTGGCAGTGAAAGGTCGGCTGCCATTAGGGTCCCAGGTCTGGAACCTGGAGTAGAGGGTGGGCCCGGGTTCCCCCCAACTTGCCACTACAGAAAAACCTCCTGGGAGGGGAAGACAGGCCCCTGTCAGGACAGGAAGCTAAACTGTTCTGGAATAAGCCCACAGGGACAACAGAGACTGTGGGAGTTCTCTCACCAACCTCCTTGCTGGCTTATGATGAAAATGGCTCAGTAGGCTGTAACCCTTGTCTCTAGAGGGAGAAGGGCTACGTAGAGGGTCACAGTGAGCCTCTGAGGCTAGTGTAATCCACCAAAAAGTGCAGGACCCACTGAGACAAGGTTGGAGCTCTGCCACAATAGTCATTAATTGATTGGTGAAACTGAACTGTATTCTGCCTAACACCCTGGATCAGCAAACATGTACTTAACTTAAACATGTACTTAACTCCATGAAAAGAGATAAGGTGGGTGAGGTAATATCTTTTACTGGATCAACTTCTGTTGGTGAAAGAGATGCTTTTAATCTTACACAGAGTTCTTCTTTGGGTCTAGGAAAGCTACTCAGAGTGTCACAGCTAAATACAAAGTGGAACAGATTGTTGAGCATAAGAAGTTAATGTGTTGTAAGAGACCATTCAAGGTTAAGTGTGCAGTAGAGAACTCTGCAGTTGTAGGACAAAGGAGGGTTAATGGGTTATAGATTGTTGTAATGAGCCATAAATCCAGTGTCTTTATTAAGTCCATGATTTTTAGTCTCTGGAAAAGTTGTGAATTTAAGCTCCCAGGCTCATCTTTTGAAGGTGTTGGGCAGGTTTTCTTTGAGGATGAGGACTGAGAGGTCAGATATGGAGAGATCATTTTGTGAAAAGTGTTCATCCATGTGTCAGTTGGTGGCTTTGTCTTCTATTATTTTACTGTGTGAGCTCATTTGAGAGCATCTTAGTTGCCATTTTAAAAAAAGTAAGTTTCTAGCCATCATGATTTTACAGAAAAGCTTAAAAACATGACATGAGGACACCCCAAAGGCCTAAAAATGATAAAGAAAATGAAAAGATGCAGAAATGTATTATTTTCTTAATTCTCATTACTTTTAAGCCAATCTCATGATTACTGGGGGTCTGACTCAGGATATTTGAACACTTGGGACTTGCAATTCTGCAATATATAGACTAATTGCATCACAGTAGGTAATAAAGTATTAGGCAACTCTATGCCACAATCAGACACAACAGTGACCAGGAGAAACTGTGGTGTGGTTTTTGCCATGTTGATCCCAAAGCTTTGGAACTAAAGAAGAGCTCTGTGGTGCTTGAAAACTTGTATCTTTTACCCACTGAAGATGATCCAGTAAAAGATATTATCTCACCCAATTTGTCACTATGAGGAAATGTTTTCTTTTAATCTGACTTTTGTAGTTGTATAAAAGAGATCAACTAACATACCTCCCCTCTTGCTGAGCAAAATGGTTGTTGCTGAGCTCGCTTGTGTTACGTCACAGATGGAATATTTGCACCCTATCAGGCAAAAGAGAAATAACCTGTGACTTGTCCCATGTGATTATCCAGTGAACCAGACTTGAACTCAAATTACACTACAGATATCAGCCTGATGAAGTTTTTTGCATATGGGGATTGTCCTAAATATAAAGGGAAGGGTAAACCCCTTTAAGTCCCTCCTGGCCAGAGGAAAAACCCTTTCACCTGTAGAGGGTTAAGAAGCTAAGACAACCTCGCTGGCACCTGACCAAAGTGACCAATGAGGAGACAAGATACTTTCAAAGCTGAAGGATGGGTGGGGGGAACAAAGGGTTCTCTCTGTCTGTGTTGTCTTTTGCCGGGACCAGAGCAGGAATGCAGGTCAGAACTCCTGTAAAGGGTTAATAAGTAATCTAGTTAGCTATGCATTAGATTCTGTTTTGTTTAAATGGCTGATAAAATAAGTTGTGTTGAATGGAATGTATATTCCTGTTTTTGTGTCTTTTTGTAACTTAAGGTTTTGCCTAGAGGGATTCCCTATGTTTTGAATCTGATTACCCTGTAAGGTATTTACCATCCTGATTTTACAGAGGTGATTCTTTTACTTTTTCTTTCATTAAAATTCTTCTTTTAAGAACCTGATTGTTTTTTCATTGTTCTTAAGATCCAAGGGTTTGGGTCTGTGTTTACCTATGCAAATTGGTGAGGATTTTTATCAAGCCTTCCTCAGGAAAGGGCATGTAGGGTTTGGGGGGATATTTTTGGGGGGAAAGACGTTTCCAAGTGGGCTCTTTCCCTGTTATTTTTGTTAGACGCTTGGTGGTGGCAGCAATAAGGTCCAGGGACAAAAGGTAAAATAGTTTGTACCTTGGGGAAGCTTTAACCTAAGCTGGTAAAAATAAGCTTAGGGGTTTTTCATGCAGGTCCCCACATCTGTACTTTAGAGTTCAGAACCTTGACAGGGATA
The DNA here is from genome assembly GCF_015237465.2 of Chelonia mydas. Lineage (NCBI taxonomy): Eukaryota > Metazoa > Chordata > Testudines > Cheloniidae > Chelonia > Chelonia mydas. The sequence goes on from NC_057849.1 coordinate 300,324,628, forward strand.
AAGACAAAAAATTGCTAACAGTTTCTGCAAAGACATTCATAACATTTCAGCAATCCACTGCCAGTTTACAAACGTCGTTCAGGCTCAAATCATTTTGAGTTCTGCACTTAGATAGTTTGGGTTGAGCAGTTTGTACAATTCTATCCAGAAACTGATCTCCATAGTCTAGGTACCACACAGACAGGGGCTATTATCTGCCTTGTCTGTAAAGTGATGCCTTTGCATATGTATCTGAAAATCATGCTGCTTTTTTTACTTCATATTGCACTGCAAGCTCATATTCAACATACTGTCCATTGAACATTTATGCTGCTAGGTGGTTATTCCTGTGTGGAATATGATTCTAAATAACTGACAGGGCACCCAGAACTGTGATATTCGTTTAAAAATAATCCAAATGAATAAATAATAAATATAATCCCTAAGGACCATATTTAAAAAGGTATTTAGGAGCCTAAATTTGCAGATAGACAGTGAGATTTTCAAAACTGCCTAGGCCCCTAACTCCCACTGGTCCATTGGCAGTTAGGTGCCTAGGCTCTTTGGAAAATCCCACTAGCAGCTAAGATGCATTTTTAGGGTCCTAAATACCTTTAAAAATATGCCCTGAGTAGAGGTGGGCAAATTTTTTCAGGCTGAAACTATTTTTGGTGAAAAATGCAGGTTTGGTGACACCAAAACATTTTGTGAATTCATGTTGGTTTCTCTGAATTGTTCCTGTTGGGGGGAAAAGTCTGAAAAGTCAAAACATTTCATTTTGACCTTTTTGAAATGAAACATTTTGATTTTTCAGTTCAAAAGTGACTTTCCATTGTGGAATTTCCTTCAATATAATTTTAAAAATGCAAAAATATTTTTAAAATGCCTGAAATCAAAATGAAACATTTACTTAGTTTTGGATTGAACAAAATGTTTAGCTTGGCACTAAACAACTCTTTTTCCACTTTGCAATTCACCAAAAATATTGAAAGATTTCATTTTGGTTTGATGCAAAACAAGTTTTTTAAAATTTTTTTTGGAAATGCCAGTGAATTTTTTAAAAATCCATTATTCTCCTAGCTCTAGACTTAAGTCCCTTCCACAATAACCTGCAGTATCTGGTTGTGCGGTCATGGGTTGTGGGGAGAAGCACTCTCTCTGGTTGGTGGGCTGTGTGATTATATTGGGAAATGATTTCCCTTTAGTTTTTTTGAAGTAAGCAGATCTGCAGCTGGTGTGGAAGAGGTGGGTAAGCAGGTCTCCCTAGGCTGGCTGCAAAGGGTCTTCCCTGGTTGGTAAGCAATTAGGGGTCAAGGCTAGAGCCTTACCAATTCTTCAGGCTCCAAGGTAGAGCTAGCATTAGGAGTATGCAGCCTTGCAAGCTCCAATGGGGAGAGACTCAGGCTGCACTCAGTGCCATTTCCTCTGCCTCTTTGTGTGCTGCTGGAGTAGCTGATTTGCAAGGGAGGATTGTGGGGACTATAGGGTCCACCCCCCCCATGACCACGTATTCACGTGCATAAGTGTTTGCAGGATTGGAAACTTGTGCACAAGTAGCAGGGGCACTTTAAGCAGCCAGTTCCCACTGACTTTCATAGGAGGTAAGTTCCTAATTGTCATTTGTACCTTTGAAAATCACCCCCATAAACTCCTGTACATGTGTGTTATGAGAAGAAAAATTACCCAAAGCATAAATAACGGTGGAGACACCCCACACAATAATTTTCAGACTGTCATCAGCTACATCAGGGCAGTATTACTTTCTTACCAGAATGGGAGAATTAGCTTGTTACTTGAATGAAAAAGAATTGCTTGCCCTCATTGAAATCGTCCTTAGGATATATATATATTTGTGTCAAACTGCAGCCTTCCTAGTAGTAGTCTCATTGACATCCCTGCCAGTCAGCAGCTGCAAATACTAGCTAGTCCTCTCTTGTGCCAATCTGCTGGTGAGTGGTGCAGAAACATTTTAATTAAAGTTGAACTTCTTAAAGTTGAAGTGAAAACAATTACAGCTCAATTTTACTTTGCCTCCTCATTTTCATCACTTATATTCTCTCTCCCTCCTCCCTCTCCATTAGAGGACTTCGTTTCACAGTCAGTGAATTATAATCTAATTATTATATTTTAAAAAGGCAGACAAGGCATTGTTTCTTCATCCTTCAGTTAAAAAGCTCTAGAAGGACGAAGGAAAAACTATTCTCTTCTTGAGTGCTACTCGCACGGAGTCAATGCTCATCATAGACATCTCATTCTTCCCCATCTGTGGTTTTTCCGCCCCCCCCACAAAAGGGATTGCATCTTTCCCTTAACAACTGTTTGCACACCAGACTCAAAGAAAGTTCATAGCCACATCACATGTACATTGGATATGTAAGTGAAGTGATCTGTAGCGCTGCTAATTAGACCTAAATTCTTGATTTACTATTTATAAAACAAAATTGATTATTACTTCATCAACAACATTTAAAGCATCATTAAGAGAGGTCTGCTCCAGCAGCCTCAGGTTAAATTTTTTAACAAGCACTTTAGTTGCTAATCTGTGTTATTGCCAAGATATGTAAACTTCCTAATGCTAATTGCATTCAGCTGTGAATCAAACAATGTCTAATTCTCTTCAGGATTAATTATGCACATGTGCTGCCTGCATTCCTAAACATGGTTCTCATAAATAATAAGAGATATATCTAGGCAGATGGGGTTTTTCCAACTAAACGATCTGTTTATCATGAATAAAACAATTGACATATACTAGACGTCTAATGCAAAGTCACCACAGCTTTCACATATTTTTAATCATAAATAATTACTGCGACAGTTGTTTGTGTGACTACATTTTTGAACAACCAAGCACTAAAAAGCATGTTGTCCCAGACATACTATTATCTCTGTGCTGCTTCTTTTTTCCTTTAAACTGAAGGCACATAACAGAAGGGTGTATATATTGTGTTTGATGCATGAAGCTAAGTGACTGCAATAAAGGCACAACTTTTGTAAGCCCCAAGGAATCTTGCTGAAGTGGACTTTGTAAGAAAAACTGCTAAAATGTTATGTATTCTGCTTTTTCAGGGTTTGACGTGTCCAGCACGTCAAATGTTGGCAGCATCTCTTTGGAATATGTAAATGTATTTGGAAGTGCTGATAGTTTGCTTCATTTTTTTGGTAAGATGACTTCAAATGGAGAAGACCTGTTAAATGAAAAGATGCATGTAAAAATTGCATTTGACAGAGAGAAAAGAAATTTACCTTTTAACATTTAATGAAAGGTACAAATAAAGGTATTCTATCATATCTCTTATTAAAGAAGGCTAGATCTTAAATCCAGCCTTAGTGAACACACCAGTAACGCCTTTTGTTATGACATACATTTCTTGGTTTCCACCAAAAGAAACTTATATAGAAAATGCATCAAAAAAACATGAGATGAATATTAGAAGTAGTGGTACATTTAAATTGCACTATTATGCAAAGATCATGTTTCATCATGGGCTATTGCAGCTGTTATTTTTAGTGGTATTGTGACACAACTTCTTATGACCACATGTGTCATTTTGAATTCTTTTGGTGAGTCTGTTAATATTCTTTTTTAAAAACATGAGTGAATTTAATGCTTGTGAAAGGTAATGGACTGATATCTGAAGTTCTCTTGCAACAAAACAGGTGGAACACGGTTAGCAGCAGTGCAAGCTTCCCTGGCAGCGTGCTGTAGTCTAAACTACTCTCCAAGGACCATCTCAAGAGGTGAGAAACCAGTTCACTCTCTCCGCTGAGTCAACCAACAGAGGTATCAATCAACCTCTGTTTTCTGTAATAAGGACACCTGGGCTGAGATCATCAATTAATTTCATAAAACCATCTGAGGGTTTTCAACGGTCTATCACTTCCGGTCACTAGTGACCTTGCCTGAATTTGATCTGGTGACCTAGAAGTAAAAACCTCTGAGTTCTATTACTAGTTCAACTGTGTCACCCTGCCCTTTTTCAGTTTAGGCAAGATAAAACCCTGTTGTGGCTATGGATTGTATGCAATACAGCTAAGCTATGAAGTGACAAAAAGCTTGATAATCTGGAAAGCACATTTTCAACAGCTTGAACAGCTTTATTTCAAAATGAGCCATTTGTCTGCTTTTAGAAATCAGATAATTCATGATAACAGCATGTGGCTGAAAGGATAAAAACAAGTGAAGAGTTAAGGGCATTGTAGCATTCACCTTATTCAAAGTAGTATAGATGGAGAAAAAAATATGTAACAGTTTAAGGTGTCACACCAGAGTAGGAGATGCAGGGACATGTGGTAGGATCTTCTACCACTTGGTAAACTTACATACTCCATGCTTTCTTTGTGCACTTAAAGCCTGATCCTGCACCACTGAAGTCCGTGGGAATTTTGCCCTCACTGGATTATTATTTTTGCACTGAATTCTTCCCAAATTAGGGTTATTTTGAGACTAATAAAGTCAAACGGGCCAGATTCTCAGATGGTGAAATCAGCTTAGCTCCATTGACTGCAATGAACCATAGAATCATAGAATATCAGGGTTGGACAGGACCTCAGGAGGTCATCTAATCCAAACCCCTGCTCAAAGCAGGACCAATCCCCAACTAAATCATCCCAGCCTGACCTTAAAAATATCTAATATTGTCAAGCCTGACCTTAAAAATATCTAAGGAAGGCGATTCCATCACCTCCCTAGGTAACGGATTCCAACGCTTCACTCCTAGTGAAAAAGTTTTTCCTAATATCCAACCTATACCTCCTCCACTGCAACTTGAGACCATTACTCCTTGTTCTATCATCCGGTACCACTGAGAACAGTCTAGATCCATCCTCTTTGGAACCCCCTTTAGGTAGTTGAAAGCAATTATCAAATCCTCACTCATTCTTCTCTTCTGCAGACAAAATAACCCCAGTTTCCTCAGCCTTTCCTTATAAGTCATGTGCTCCAGCTCCCTAATCATTTTTGTTGCCCTCTGCTGGACTCTTTCCAATTTTTCCACATCCTTCTTGTAGTGTGGGGCCCAAAACTGGACACAGTATTCCAGATGAGGCCTCACCAATGCCGAATAGAGGGGAACGATCACGTCCCTCAATCTGCTGGCAATGCTTTCTCAGCAGGGGCCAGATCCCTACTGGGAACAGCAGGTGTACAGCATCCAAAGTCCTCATGCCACTGGTTAGCTGCAGGAGACATGTCTCCACAGCTTCTCGTCCACCGTAACCCCTAGTTCCTTTTCCGCAGAACTGCTGCCTTGCCACTCGGTCCCTAGTCTGTAGCAGTGTATGGGATTCTTCTGTCCTGATGGAACTATTAGAGATGATAAAATAAAAATCAATGACATTTTCAGGAGAAAATTTTGACTTTTCATTGGGGGGAAAAAAAGTTTTGTCCAAAATCTGCCAAAAAGAAAACCAAACAAAATATGGCCAAAAATTTTCTATTTTCGGTGGGTTGCAGGGTAGGTTAAGACAAATAATACAAAATTAGGAAAAGCGCACACTTTTCTCAATTATTTTCATTTTGTTGAAAACCCAATTTTCTTTAAAAAAAAAAAAAAAAAAAAGTATGGATGGCATTTTTTTGACCAGTTCTAAGAGCTACATTGATGTACACCTTTGAGAGTCTGGCCCAGTCTTTCTTTATTTAGAATTTGAGATTTCAGGTAATGTTGAGTCCCATTATCATTTCTGAAATGCTATCAGAACCAGGCAATGGCTAAAGTGGAGCGTTTAGCCACAGTACAGCACCTATGGGAGGGACTGTGTCTGTGGAGACACATCTACTGCAGCTAACCAGTGGCATGAGGATTTTGGATGCTGTACACCTGCTGTCCCCAGTAGGGATCTGGCCCCTGCTTTCACACCATTTGGGGCAATTTGTACTCTCAGGGACCTACAGAGAGATTAGTCCCTCCACTCCACAGAGCACAGGTGGTGTATGAAGGAGGTGTGTTGGAAGGGGAAGATTTTTTTGTTACCATCCCCTGTGTACCTGCCCACAGGCTAGGGATAATGTGGCCCCAAATGAACCAAAATTAATTTAATTCCTTTGAAGCAAACCAGGCATCTGGCCTACAGATCTTATAACACTAAAAGATGCCAGCTGGTGAAGGAAACAGAAAAACATACCCTCCCATTCATAAACAAGCAGTAAGGCTTGATCTTTTTGCATCCTCTGCTGTACCATGAATACACAGGGAAAAATAACTTTCAGACACAAACTCAAAGTCAACCATGAACAAAAAGTTGGGTCCTTGCCAGCTGCACCTGAGTAACTCAATACATCAAACAACCAACAACTAAAATAGCAGGCCATTGATGTTTCTGTGCATGGTATCAGCTCCTGCAAAGCAAAACTTTCTGGCTATTATTAGTTTACAGTAAACTAAAGTATAACTATTAGCTGATTATAGAAGTACATCCATTTTTGTGGAAATATAGCAACTTCTTTTGTCCAGGTTAACAAAATATGTTCAAGAGAAGAAAATGACAGCAATTGCAATGATCTGTGTCCATTGCCCTTAATCCCTCAGGATGAAATTCACCCTGGTGCAGGAAATCAGCACAAGGCCAATGCACTGCTTAAATCCCACTTAAGACCTAAGTGTCAGATTTTCAAAAGAGCACAGCTCCCATGTAGGCACCTAAAATAACTGGTCAGATTTTCAAAAGTGCTCAGTGTATTGAGTGCTGAGCTCTTTTGAAAAATCCAGGTGTAAGTGGGAGTTAAGCAGTGAATAGGTCTTGTACTTGCAGGGGTGAATTTCACTGTAAGTGCTGAAGGCGTTTGTCTGTAGTGCCTTTTACAGCAAACAAGAGAGCTGTCAATGAGGGCTTGCATTCCTGCAGCTCTTAGACATGTGAGTAGTCCCACCAACTACAAATGTGAGAGAGGGCTGCAGGATCCGACACTGAGCCACATATAAGACAATTTTTCCCCCCATGGTAGTGATCTGAATAAAGCAAATGATGTTCCTGGTGCAAAAGAAAGGGAAAATTTATGCTTTTGATATTGTCTTGTACCTAAGTAACCTTTTAATTTTTTATTGTTAGTGATAACAGTTTTAAAGACAGGTTTCAGAGTAGCAGCCGTGTTAGTCTGTATTCGCAAAAAGAAAAGGAGTACTTGTGGCACCTTAGAGACTAACGAATTTATTTGAGCATAAGCTTTCATGAGCTACAGCTCACTTCACCGGATGCATTCAGTGGAAAATACAGTGGGGAGATTTATATACACAGAGAACATGAAACCATGGGTGTTACCATACACACTGTAACCAGAGTGATCACTTAAGGTGAGATATTACCAGCAGGAGAGCGTGGTGTTGAAGTATTGCCAGTTTTAGGTCTGTAATCGAGTGACCAAAGAGATTGAAGTGTTCTCTGACTGGTTTTTGAAAGTTATAATTCTTGATGTCTGATTTGTGTCCATTTATTCGTTTACATAGAGACTGTCCAGTTTGACCAATGTACATGGCAGAGGGGCATTGCTGGCACATGATGGCATATATCACATTGGTAGATGTGCAAGTGAACGAGCCTCTGATAGTGTGGCTGATGTGATTAGGCCCTATGATGGTGTCCCCTGAATAGATATGTGGACACAGTTGGCAACGGGCGTTGTTGCAAGGATAGGTTCTTGGGTTAGTGGTTCTGTTGTGTGGTGTGTGGTTGCTGGTGAGTATTTGCTTCAGGTTGGGGGGATGTTGGTAAGCAAGGACTGGCCTGTCCCCCAAGATCTGTGAGAGTGATGGGTCATCCTTCAGGATAGGTTATAGATCCTTGATGATGCGTTGGAGAGATTTTAGTTGGGGGCTGAAGGTGATGGCTAGTGGCGTTCTGTTATTTTCTTTGTTGGGCCTGTCCTGTAGTAGGTGACTTCTGGGTACCCCTCTGGCTCTGTCAATCTGTTTCTTCAGTTCAGCAGGTGGGCATTGTAGTTGTAAGAATGCTTGATAGAGATCTTGTAGGTGTTTGTCTCTGTCTGAGGGGTTGGAGCAAATGTGGTTGTATCGTAGAGCTTGGCTGTAGACAATGGATCGTGTGGTGTGGTCTGGATGAAAGCTGGAGGCATGTAGGTAGGAATAGCGGTCAGTAGGTTTCCGGGGTAGGGTGGCGTTTATGTGACCATCGCTTATTAGCACTGTAGTGTCCAGGAAGTGGATCTCTTGTGTGGACTGGTCCAGGCTGAGGTTGATGGTGGGATGGAAATTGTTGAAATCATGGTGGAATTCCTCAAGGGCTTCTTTTCCACGGGTCCAGATGATGTCATCAATGTAGCGCAAGTAGAGTAGGGGCATTAGGGGACGAGAGCTGAGGAAGCGTTGTTCTAAGTCAGCCATAAAAATGTTGGCATACTGTGGGGCCATGCGGGTACCCATAGCAGTGCCGCTGATTTGAAGGTATACATTGTCCCCAAATGTAAAATAGTGATGGGTGAAGACAAAGTCACAAAGTTCAGCCACCAGGTTTGCCGTGACATTATCGGGGATAGTGTTCCTGATGGCTTGTAGTCCATCTTTGTGTGGAAAGTTGGTGTAGAGGGCTTCTACATCCATAGCAGCCAGGATGGTGTTTTCAGGAAGATCACTGATGGACTGTAGTTTCCTCAGGAAGTCAGTGCTGTCTCGAGATAGCTGGGAGTGCTGGTAGCATAGGGCCTGAGGAGGGAGTCTACATAGCCAGACAATCCTGCTGTCAGAATGCCAATGCCTGAGATGATGGGGTGTCCAGGATTTCCAGGTTTATGGATCTTGGGTAGCAGATAGAATACCCCTGGTCGGGGTTCGAGGGATGTGTCTGTGCAGACTTGTTCTTGTGCTTTTTCAGGGAGTTTCTTGAGCAAATGGTGTAGTTTCTTTTGGTAACCCTCAGTGGGATCAGAGGGTAATGGCTTGTAGAAAGTGGTGTTGGAGAGCTGCCTAGCAGCCTCTTGTTCATATTCCGACCTATTCATGATGACGACAGCACCTCCTTTGTCAGCCTTTTTGATTATGATGTCAGAGTTGTTTCTGAGGCTCTGGATGGCATTGTGTTCTGCACAACTGAGGTTATGGGGCAAGTGATGCTGCTTTTCCACAACTTCAGCCCATGCACGTCAGCAGAAGCACTCTATGTAGAAGTCCAATCTGTTGTTTCGACCTTCAGGAGGAGTCCACCCAGAATCCTTCTTTTTGTAGTGTTGGTAGGAAGGTCTCTGTGGGTTAGTCTGTTGTTCAAAAGTGTGTTGGAAATATTCCTTGAGTCAGAGACGTCGAAAATAGGATTCTAGGTCACCACAGAACTGTATCATGTTCACGGGGGTGGAGGGGCAGAAGGAGAGGCCCCGAGATAGGACAGATTCTTCTGCTGGGCTAAGACTACCGTTGGATAGATTAACAATATTGCTGGGTGGGTTAAGGGAACCACTGTTGTGGCCCCTTGTCACATGTAGTAGTTTAGATAGTTTAATGTCCTTTTCTTTTGTAGAGAAGCAAAGTGTGTGTTGTAAATGGCTTGTCTAGTTTTTGTAAAGTCTAGCCACGAGGAAGTTTGTGTGGAAGGTTGTTTTTTTTATGAGAGTATCCAGTTTTGAGAGCTCATTCTTAATCTTTCCCTGTTTGCCGTAGAGGATGTTGATCAGGTGGTTCCGCCGTTTCTTTGAGAGCGTGTGGCACAAGCTGTCAGCATAGTCTGTGTGGTATGTAGATTGTAATGGATTTTTTACCTTCAGTCCTTTTGGTATGAGGTCCATCTCTTTGCATTTGGAAAGAAAGATGATGTCTGTCTGTATCTGTACAAGTTTTTACGAGTTTTAAAGAGGGGAGTTGCAATAGAGAAGCATTTTGTAAATTATCCTGCCTCTCAACATATTAAAATCCTACCTATTTATCTGTGTAAAGTTGTGAGGCGGGGAAGCTGGGAAATGAGGACTCATGACCCATTTGGAAAATAAATGGTCAAGGATAGGTCATTGGCTTATTTCTTTGTGTTACTATTCTGATGTTGTTGAGCTCTGATTCCCTATAGTATCCCGCACAGTCCAAGGCTCTCACTAAAGTTTGTTTGACTGTAACAGCCACATCCACCCACTCATATACAGAAATCCCAGAATGTTAAAAGTCATGGATCTTTTTAAAATAAAAAAATCAAGGAACCAGTGAGGACTATAACAAAAATCAAGTTTTTATGTGCCTCACAGCTCTTTGGCTTTGCTTCTTGGCTCCCCTGGTTTGTAATGTGATTATTACTTGCTTCATGAGTCATCGCTGGGGCTGGGGCTACTTCAGAATCCTAGAATCCAACTGATATTGTGCCCTATTTTAAGTTACCAAAGGCATCCAATTAAAAATTACTTATATTTGTGATTTGTGTACTTCTAGCAACTTAGTTGCAGTTGGTTTATGATAACTGCTACTGTTTCTTCAGCTATTGCAGCATGATTCTTATTTATTAGTTAGTGTCCAAGAGTGTACAAGGTGTGCCATTAAAGACATAGGAAGAAATCGTGGCTCCATTGACATTAATGAAAGTTTGGCATTGACTTCAGCGTGTCCAAGATTTCACCCAGGGTCCCTTTCCCGAAATTCTCATGTCACCCATGTGCCTAATAGGGAGGTCTGTCTTTAAGAGATCTAGGGAGGGGAGGGGTAGAAATGAGTAGTCCCTTGTTGCTAGGATATGCACAATTAGCACTCCACACTCAGAAGTTTCTGGGATTGGGTGTGGTAGTTTTGGGGTATGCTCAATAGGTTCCCTGTAGCTGGACTCAGACTCCAGCTGCTTTTGCAAAAGCCCATGTGCCCCGTGTGGGTTGGAAGAAGCTGAGCCATGAGAGCAGAAAGTTGGCTGTTTTCCCTTAACACTGAAGCATTTTGCAGCAGGGCTTTTTTTTTTTTAAATCTATTCACTAAATCTTTTTAAATCTAAATACTTAAAAGTGGTTGGTTAGTTAGTTAGCTGACTAGTCACCTGTGTGTTTTCAGCAGTGAAGGAGAAAGAGTCTGCATACATTCCACTTGGAGGTTTCCACGAGCAAGTCGTAGCCGAGGAGCGAAACCCGCGGTCGGTGAGGCTAGCCCCCGACCTGGACCACCCCTTCTGTCCACGGCCCCGCCCTTCCCGCGGGAGCCCAGAGTCCCCCCTCCTCCCAGTGCGGCAGCCGGCTCTCCCACCCCACGGCCGCCCGAGTGCCCCCGGCTCTGGAACGCCAGGAGGGTGAGAGGGTGGCGTGTCCCCCCGCCGCCCTGGAGTGCCGGGCCGGTGAAGGGGTGATGTGCCCCCCCTCCCCCCCAGCTCCGGAGCACCAGGCGGGCGTGTCCCGTCCCCCCCCCGGTCGCCTCAGAACGCTGGGTGGGGCGGGCGAGCGAGCGGCACTGCCCCCCCTCCCAGCCCCGTATCGCCAGGCAGGTGAGCGGGCAGCACCCGCTCCCCAGTTGCAGAACGCCGGGCCCCCAGCCCCCGAATGCTGCCCCCCCCCCGAATGCCAGGAGGGCGGTGGAGCAGCCCCCCTCCCAGCCCCGGAGCTCAGGCTGGCCCCCATTAGCCCCAGCCTGGAGCCACGGCCACAGGGGGAAGAGCCCCCCGCAGCATAGCCGGGGACGCAAGAAGGGGCCTGGGGGGTGGAGCATGGGTGTGGCTATGCCTTCCCTACAGGCAGCGCTCTCAAATTGGAACCTGCACACGCAGCAAGTAGCGGGAAATGTTGTTACGATGCTTTTGATTCAGCAGTCTTACAGATTTTGGTGTTGGAATGCTGTCACTGGTGTTCAGATGCTCTCATATCTGTTGCACGTTCGAAGCCTGTATGCCCATGCAGACAACAAGTAATGAGACAGATTTGAAGCATGCATTTCCATACATGAAACAGATAATGGGACAGGCAAATTGGAACTTGCACATGGAGCAAGCGGAGGGAAAATGTTGTTGCCGTGCTTTTGACTCAGCAGTCTTACCCATTTTGGTGTTCAAATGCAGTAACAGAGTCAGATGAACTCAACCTAAGCTTTTGGGAACGGAGTTACTTCCCACTTCTGTGGGGACTGACCTGTTTAGATTTAATTTGTTGTCTTCATTTATGTTTATGTACAACGGTGACGATAATGTATGTGGATCATAGAGTAGCCATGTTATATTGTAGAATTTAAGTTATTATTTATGTTTCTTTATCATTATAAGTTATATAAAGTTGGTACTTAAGAATTAAGTTCATTCCTTTTGTTCTTTTTGAACTTGATCGTGGGGAAGTTGATCCTGTGCAATGCTCGCCGAAAATCCTCAATGACTGAATTTTGGCTCTCCATGTGCTTTTCTGTGGGAATTGTGTTTTAGGCACTAGGAGAAAGAGCAGTGAAGTAAACTCTAGCCCACCCAAGGTTACACTTACACTCTAAATTTGGACTTAACACAACAATTGGAGGAGCATACTCAGAGAAATGGAGGGAAGGAAAGTATAACAAGGGTTGCACTGATCATGTGTTACTCAATAGAGTGTGTGTACATTTTGATAGTTCCATTCAATTATTGTTGTTGTGATTTATTAATAATTTGGTTCTCATTTAACTTTTTTACTCACATCTCATGAGTGACCACAAAAGTAAGATTTTTAGGAGGAATCTGAATAAGGAGAAGGAGAGACTTGAAATAACTTTCAGGAGAGGGTGTTCTGTGCATATAGGGTGGCATGGAGGACATTGTCTTCTATCTCTTGCTTTGCCTTTTCTCATTACCGGAAATATATGAAGAACTTAGCTTTGTGTTGGAATAAGGGGGAATCTTCACCAAGGGTCTCTTTGCTCTGATCAGTAGCATTTGTTGGTCATAAGATTAAGCTTGTAATACAGACCTCAATTAACACCTTCAACCTTTAGCAGCCTTGTCAGTGTGATTTGTTCCCTCATGGCAAAAATGAATGGCAATTCATTACATAGGTTCCTGTTAAAGTCAATAGCAAGAACTTCTGATGTACTTGAGATCAGGATACGGACTTAACGCCTTGTTCATAATTTATTCTTCTTACAATGCTGTTTTAAAATCAGAGAAATTTTTTTTAAAAAGAAAATGCCTCAAATTTCCTTTGGCCTTTTCATTAAAACTTCGCTCAGTTTCATTTCAGGCCAATTTGCAAACACAAGTTGCCTCTGCAAATTATGCTCTCACAACTCTTGCACATTCGAAGGCTGTATTCCCATGCATACAAGTAATGGGACAGATATGAAGCATGCATTGCCAAACATGAAACAGATAATGGGACAGGCAAACTGGAACTTTCACACAAGCACTCAGGAGAGGGAATTGTATGTTTTGCAAGGAATGTTTTGCAAATGTGCTTGAAATTTTGGCTCTTTATATGAGAATCTTCTCACAGCTCTAAAAAGATCCTATGTTTAATATTGCTTCTATGCATCACACATTTAAATCCCAAATAAAATCTTGTTTTAGCATGTGATTGTATATAAAATAACAGTCGCTTTTTGAGTGCAGCGTGCCTGCTGTCATTCACACTTTGCCCTGCTCCATAGACAGACTGAAGCACACTACAAGTCCTCAGTAACACTTTCATTTGCTTCGTGAAACTGTGTGGATGATACACCTAAACTGATTAGGTCACCATGATGGGCATTAACATACTTGAGTGTTTGATAAGGGCAGTAATGTAGTCCCTGTGGATTCTAATGACTGAAGAGTTACATTAAAAGATAGTGTTGCTTGGCAAATATTTCTTGGAACCCATAAATTATTTTTTTCTTATAGCTTCACATCTGTTGATGCTTACTGGTTTCCAATGTGGTGTGTTTATTAATTTACTGATCAGTCAAATAGGAGCAAATAAACACATTTAGTTTCGGAAAAGCAAAATTAATAAAATACAACTCATTTTACTTATTTTTGGTCAAGAACAGAGTTCCTATATATAATATATTATCTCCTGTTTCCATGTGATTTATTAAAAAGTACTGCTTGTCTGGTAAGCGTTCTGATAGAACTTTGGTTTTTCGGGTGGTGGGGTTTTTTTGGTTGGTTTTTTTTAAAAGGAAATTAAAGAAAAAAAGACACCCTAAGTCAGCAGATTTAGCAGAAGTGCTATTGAGCAGAAGTTCCATTTGGAATGTCAAGGCTCTCATTCTCCCTGTCTGTTCAGTGTAAGGGAATCCCATCCATTGTGCTGTTACTGGGGTAGAGCAAATCCACTGAGCCACTGCGCATTCATTAGGGTTGTGGCTATGTGGGTGAAGAGAGCAGGGCAGCTGACATGCTCCATTGTGTCTTAATCCACTCTAATGCCTCTTGATGGAAGGAGTTGAAGAGGATAGAAGGAAGAAGACAGAAAAAGTCACAGAGGAAGTTAGCTAGAGGAAGGAAATAAACTGCAGTGGGACTAAAGCGAAGGTTTTAAAGGTGTCTAAAGGATTTTTAGGAGCACAAATCCCAGTCAATGGCTGATTTAATTGCAATGGGCTAGAGCACCTGTTCCTCTGCTGTGTTAGGAACATACCAAGCGCATTACTGCATTTACTAATCTATATTTCTCCTGTTAATATTGATATTGATGCCAATACTGACATTCATATTAATATTTATTTTACCGTTAAGAATTTTTACAGCACAGTAAAAGTATACATCACTTACAAAACAGTCCTTGCCCTCCAGAGCTGGCAGTCTAACTTAGATAAACAGGGTGCATTGGGTAAGAATTAATGTCTAGCATTCCTACACAAAAAATGGGCATTAACATCCCTTTTTTACAGAGGGATGAAGAGTTGACATGACAAATCACCAAGCTTGCCTGCGTCGGAGCCCAGAACTCAGGTTTTCTAGCATCCAGTATCAGCGTCATTCTACTAGACCACGGTTGTGCCTCTCCCATCACCAAAATAGTGGATGCAAAGTAAGGCCCTGATCCAGTAAAGTAATTGAACATGTGAGTAGTTCCACTGAGGTTCCATATGTTCAAAACTTGCTTGGATTGGAGCCTAGCTGTGGGTAAGTGAATGATTCTTGGTGTGAAGGGCTTACTCAACCCCTTGTCAAGCTAATTTGTCTTGGGCTTGAAGTATTTCTCCATACTGTTTCAAGCTGTGCCCTATATGAAAAATGCCACTATTGGTGGAAATACTGAAGTGCACAAGTACAAAGTATGCTCTTATGCTTTCTACAGGCATTCATCTGAGTAGTATTTCTTCACTCAGATGTTTGCAAAGGGGTTGTGAGAGTGGCCAGGGCAAATTAACCTTTACATTTGAGTGAATATTTACAGTATTCAGCTCTGTTTTTGTGGTGTACCCCTACCTCTAGCTGGTAGCATAGGGTGGAGCAGTTTAAGCAGGCAGAAAATTGTGACAGTGCCTAAGATTTGGGGTCGACAGGTTGCTACAGAAGATGGCAAGTAGAGCTCATTGTCAACAGGTACCCTGGGTGGAGAAGCCTGAAAAAAGTGGGATTTTAATATTTTTATTTTAAAATATTAGGCACCCAATTTACCTCTGCTAATTTAAATGAAACTGAACCCACTTATGCTAGTGGTGAATGTGACTGTAGGAATTTACTGCCAAATGGGAGAAACTGGATTAAATACTTTGCATAGATGCCAGTCCTAGAATTGGGTCCGTATAGATGGATCCTGGTATCCATGATTTCAGTGGAGTTCCTTACAGGCATAATTCCTAACAGGTGTAGTGTCCTAACTGGCAGGTTTGGGGCTGTGAAATTCCCTACTATAAAAAGGATTTTTAGCCCACTAACATTTTCCAGGATTGACACTTCAAGGTCACAGCTTGGACTGTCTGCACCCAACCATCCTTAGGTACAATATGACATAAGATGTGTCATACTCTGCTGGCTATTCCTTTTAATATCTTTAGTCAAAGCATTTTGCTAATTTGTTTTTCTTAAGTAAAAGAATATCAGGGCTGAATTAATGCTGTTTTTAAAAGCTTGGCTCTACCGAACTATAGGACTTTGTGAAATTTTACTGGAAAATATAAACCTACAATTAAACTAATGCTATGAGTAAAAAAAACAATAATTCATAATTTCACACTTTGTAAATATATTTTTGTTGGCAAAGAAAATTATATACACCTCCACAACATAGTATGTCATGGTAACATAACAAACATATATATTACTTTGAAGTTTTAATGTTCTTTTTGAGGTATACGGCACCTTTTAAAAATGTATTTATAACTGGTCTATAACATATAAACAATGTAAAGCTTTCAAAGTTGGATTCATTACAGGTATTAAATGCACCCAAAATTATACCTCTCTCCATTCACTTGAGGTGACCTGTTATTTGGCACATTTTGGATGGAAATATTCCTGTTCAATTCATGGAATGTTTTCAGCTATACTGGCACTAGTCTGTATGAACTGTTTTATGTAGACACACACACACATAATACTTATAGAAATACTGGAATGGCGTACCATGAACATTAATATTCTGCTTTTCCCCTGTAGACCTTTGAATGAGAGACTTGATATTATTTTTACAGAAACTTTATATGAGCCTATTTACATTAAATATCACATTCATTTTATTTCCAGTAATTTTTAGCACGAAGCCAACATTTTCCACAGAAGTCTATATTTAACTTATGTGTAGTTTTGATGAGAGTTTACATTTTTACTGTACTTATTTATATTTGAAAATATACATACTATACAAGATGTATATTACAATATACATGGTATATAACATAGTCTTTATCTTTAGGAAATATGATAGTCTCAAACTTCTGGCAATACTTTCTGCTGTTGCCCTTAATATTTCATCAATATATTAGGGTTTATTTTCAAAATGCTGAGTACTGGCTTCATTCTGATTCCATTGAAGTCAATGGTAAAAATTTGGCATACCTGTATTACTCAGGGGTGGCAAATGAAAGAGAGATATTATTATTAATATTGATTATTTCTATTACTGTAGCATCTGAGGCCACAACTAAGACTAGGGCCTAGTTGTTCTTGGCGCACTGTACATACACAGTATAAGAAACAGTTCTTGCTCCAAAGACCTAATGATCTAAGGAGATTAGACAGATAGTGGGAGAAAGTTAGTTTCATTATCTCCATTTTGTAGATAGGAACTGATGCACGAGTGATGAAGTGACTCACACTGAAACCCAAATCTCCAGAGTCACCATATGGTGTCTTAATCACAAGACTTATTTAAGGTATGGAGTAATTCAGGTCATACCAAACTAGCACAGATAATACCTTTACCCCACATCACAGTATCATGTATTTTGTATATGCCTCATGTTCTGCTGTAAAGGGCTCAGAGGAAGACATAAAAACCTATTGTGCATAGCAATTCTAATATAGGTCATATAAAAGTTGTATGTCCTTTAAGGAGTCTGATATCTTAATTCCAGGTGTCGCTTGTACCAATGGTCTAGAAACAAGTTCTGAATTCTTCCAGAAAAGGTGGAACCTTTTTTTGTGTCGAGCTTTGCAGGGCTGTGAAACAGCAGTTCTTACACCCATAATGGGAGTAGGACTGAAGATTGACTGTTCTGGGCCTTAGGCTGGTACAATTTTCTTTCTGCAATGAAGGCTTGAATCTCCACCACTGAAGTCAATGGAAGCTTTGGCTCTGACTACAGTGGGAACAAGATGAAAGCACTGATGAAAAGGAGGATCTATTTGTCTAGCAGGTAGGTGGGTTTTTTTTTGTTTTTTAAATAAATGGCTATTTGAACTGCTCACTGTTTTGGAATTTGCAGAAAGTTACAGGGAGATGCATTAATGGGCAGAGGAGGTGAAAGCTGAATGATACGTACTTAGATGGTAAGCTCTTTGGGCTAGGGGTCATTGTTTTGTTTTGTGTTTGTACAAAAGCTAGCACAATGGGGTCCTGGTCCATGAGAAGGATTGCCAAATCTCAGGATTGTCCTGGAGTCTCCAGGAATTAAAGATCAATCTTTAATTAAAGATTGTCATGTGATGAAATCTCCAGGAATACATCCATCCAAAATTGGCAACTCTATCCATGAGTGGGCCTCCTAGGTGCTATGGTAATACATATTATTTATTATTATTATTTATATGTATCACATTGTTTAGAAATTTATAATATAACTTTGCCCTTTACCACATAGTTATCACCTCTACACGTGATGTATGCATATGCTTACAGCTAATCTTTCCATTTATCTATCTGTGGCAGTTCAGATAGGACATTTTCCATTATAAGTCTGATTTTCTCTCAAGCTTTCTGAATAAGCTCCTTTACACACAGCTCCTTCTCTCATACACTTACTTTTGTTATGATTTTTTCTGAAAAATCGTGGTTTAGGTTTATTACATTTTAGGTAAAATCTCAGCCCCTCCTCAGCTGCATTCTTGCCTGTCCCGTCTCTTCCGCCCCCCCACCCCCAAATGCTAGCCTCCTGAGTACTTGCCTTGATTTCTTGCTTCTGGCAGCTAGCATCTTCTGGAAGAATTTTTCACCATCTATTCATTTTGCTCAGATCCTTACTTTTCTCAGCATCACCAACAAGAAAACTTGGACTGTCAATTTACACCACTCTTGGCTAGGGAGATGACAATAGGAAGGACATCTTCTATAGGAACTTGTGATCTTCATGTAACCTAGAAAGGGGTGTGATGAAGAAGTAACTCCAAAATATCAATTAGCCAAGTGTCTTCCTTCTCCTTCCAGCAGGGTCTTTGTCTAGACAAGGTTTCCATCAGAGATAGCTGGGAATAAAGGCAACAGAGCAGCTTTCTCAGTATCAGAATCTTTACTCCCCCACACCTTCCAGAGGGATATACAGTGATAGAATTTTTGGTCCTTTAAGTAAGGGGGAGTCTAGACAGCAGTATATTCACCCCCTCTTCTTCACAAGAGGGAGATACAGCAGAAACTCCCATCACCACGATATATCTTTCATGGAGTTTCAATTACTGAATCTGTACATGAGAGAATAGAATTTGGTTCTTGAATCTCCAGTTAAAATCTCAGTCTTAAGGTTGCATCAGTGTAGTTTTCTCACAATTAATCCCTTGTTGGGGGAAAAAAAAAAAGAAAGTGAGACTGATCACACAAGTATAGTGCATTTGTTTGAAAATGTGAGAATCCAATAGATAGACACGCTTAGCCTCATTTGCAGGCCCTAATCTTTGTATCTTTCTTGAAGTTTGAAGTATTTCCACATTTCTGTCTTCTTGCCATACTATTTTATTGTGTTTATATTTTGTTTGTTTTAATTTTGTTTCTTTTCTGTTCCCAACCAAACACTCAAATAACTTTTTTATGTTGCCAAAAGTTTGAACTTCAGTTCTTTCTCCTTTCAGAAGTTAATGTTTTGTTTTGCTTTTGTTTCCATTTTGTTTTATTATTTTCCATTCCTTTTGGTAACAAAGATGGGAAATTTCACTATAAATTGAAGTACCTCTGCTCTCTATTATGTGTCTGGTATGTCTGATTTGTTATTTCAATTACAACTTCAAAATGCATATCATTCAGTGTAGATTATTCCACCTTTGCTTTGTTTGCCGGTGTCATCCAGTAAGTGAAAAAAATTGCCAAAATAGGAGAGAGCTGGGATTTCACTTGCAATATTTCCTTTTTCATTACAGCTCCAATACCATTGAATCATACTATGTCCCGTATCTACCAGCAGTCTTGCTGATTCCTTTGCACAAGCAGGAATTGCAGACAGAAGCAAATCACTTCCCTATTGCAGGCAGACAAGACAGATGCTTTCCATTAAGAAACATGTTTATTTTGGAGCTTGAGGGGTTTTTGTTTAATTGAAGATTAATTTACTTTAAACCTGTAACATTCACACTAATTCTGAACTTTAAAATTCATGTTTAATTTGAATGTATTATATGTAGTTAGTTGGATTTTGGTTTGAGTTCTTGAAGAACAAACTTGTGGTTATTGGTGATGTCACTTGTACTAAGAGGATATGCTTTTCTTGTGAAATTCCATAATAACTCAGATTCTTTTGCTATTTCTGAATGATAAAGTAAATAATTCAGATAATTTCTTTATAAACAACTAGGTCGACATTGCTGACTACTGTGAATAAGATTTTGGGTTAACTCTGGAATTATTGTCTATGCAATGTAGCATAACTAAAATGGACACAATTGATAAATATTACTTAACTGCATTAAGTACATAGAATCTCTTTCATCATTGCTAATAATGGAGAGTGAATTCCTTAATCTGCACTATAGGTGTGCAAGGGAGGCCTGATGGAATGGTGAAGTTCACAGACTAGTGAGTGAGGGTGGGGGCAAAGCATAAGGTCCAGCATCCAGTAAGGGCCTTAACCCTATTTCAGAGCATTACTAAGTGACAGGAGCAGGGCCTGCCACCTGGCGGCGAAGTAGCCTGCAGGGTGCATGGCATCACTCACAATGGCTATATCCCTTGTGATTTAATTGTTCTGTGTTTCAGTATACTGCAGACCCAACGACCAGTCTTCTTGGTGGTTTGTGAAGGTGCAGTTTACCAAAGCACAGTTTGGTGAGGGTCTCTCTGCAAGTTAAATGAATGAAGTCTAAAGCTATTCTTTATTCTCTTGAACTGTCTCCCCTCCACTTATGCCCTTGTTTTTATGGACCAAAACTATGCAATTAGTTTGATGCAATTTCACACTGCATTTTTTCCATGCAACAATGTTATTTGGGTCTGTCAAGATATGTCTACACTGTAATGTAAGCCCATGCTTGAGCCCGAGCTCAAGCCTAACCCCTCTTATGTCTGTACTGCAGTTGCGCTAACACGGGGCTTGGACCCAAGGTCCCAGGACCCTGCAGGGCTGGAGGGTCTGAGTTCCAGTTAAACCAGGACCCAGGATCTGAACCCTATTGCTTTGCAGTGTAGCCACAGCCCCATTTGGTTCAGGTCCCAGGAATCAACCAGAAGTATCCCACAATTCCCTGGAACAACTTCCTAATTCCTCTCTATTCCAACAATCTGCAACCCACACTACTGAAAATGGAAGTCCCCCCTCCCCCAATGAAAAATGGCAGGAGTTCAGGTCCTTGTCAGCCCAATTTCTTCTAATCACTGATATGCAAACAAACTATCAGAAAGCCTCCAGGGGTTTGCAATGGAGAGTGAAAAGATCAAGCCTTTTGCAAAGCGAGCTGCTTCCTGGTAACGTGCAGGGTAAGCAGTAAAGTTTTCTCACAGTGCACCACAGTACAAGGGCTAGAGCAGCCCCATTGGTGGGGGAGGTGCTAGGGACTCTGGGATATGGTTACTTTTGAGTCGGGTCTGCGCACTGCAATGTGGACATCAGAGCCCTAGGTTCAAGCATGGGTCACAGAGTTCTTAATCTAGGATTAAAATACGATGTAGACGCTCAAGTCCCAGGTTCTCTAACACAGGTCAGCTGACTCATGTCCCACTAACCCTGGGCTTACATTCCAGTGTAGACATACCCTCAGGCCCTAACATGGTGCACACAGTAGGCTGGGAGAGAGTGCAAGGAACTTCCCTTACATATTATATGATCTGAATAAGGGCCAGACAGAATTGCAATCCTTTATTTCCTAGTAAAGACAAGGCTAAAGGCTTGTTCTTATCTTGAGTTAGATTACTCAAGGTAAAATACTAATGAAGACAAGGCAATAAGGAACACATCCCCTTTCCCTAGTGAAGACTCAGCCTCAGAACATGACTCCGCTGTAATATAGGCCCGGGCTCAGACTAGGCTTGAGCCCAAACCTCCTTTCTGTCCACACAAATCTCTCAGACTCGAGCTTGGACCTAGGGTCCTAAGGCTTGGTGGTGGTGAAGGGTTTAAGTCAAGCCCTATTGCTTTTCAGTGTAGATGCAGCCCCACTGGACTCGGTTCCTGGGAGTCCACCAAAAGTATCCCACAATCCCCAAGGCCAACTTCCTTTGTCCTCTCTGTCCCAAGAATTTCTAATTGACTCAGCTGAAAATGGAAGCAACCCTCCTTGACCTACAGCAGCAGCTCAGTGAGTCAGCATTAAGCCTTCCATTGTCTTTTGATCATCAAGCTGCAACCACGCCATAAGAGTGCGACTCACCAAAATCATGCCCATTTTATGAGGCGTTTGACTGGGTGCTGGGTAGTGTGCCTTCCATAGAGCCAACCGTGGTACATGATGACTTGGTCAGTGTGGTGTTTAGATGTTGCTTGTAATTATTAGAATTGGGAGCACTGGCTGTTGGGAGTCTGAAAGGACAGGAAACAGGAAGGAGGGGGGAGGAGTTGAGAGGCTGGGAGAGAGCTATAGAGGGAGCAGCAGCAGCTTGGTAAAGAGGTTTCCACTTTGAAAATAGTCCTGTTGAAGCTTGTTAGTACCTTGCCTGGTTGATACAACAGTCAGCCAGGACAGTGCCCTGCTGACTCCACAGTCCATCATGGGCACTGATGGGAGTCAGTAGCAGGCACCAAGTGAGGACCATGAAATCACTCTGTTGCTAAAGCCAGTCCCAGAGCAGGCTTTGGAACAGGAGCAGCAGCAACAAATTCTGGGTGCATACTTAGAGGAGCTGTTTGTTTCCCTCCCGCTCTCCCGAGGAACAGCCCACTTCTGAGCCTGCAGCAGACATAGGAGGGACAGAAACCGCCGCTGAGTCGGGTAAGTTTCTGGCTCCATTTCAGTTTTTGTTAATACAGTAATGGAAGGGATTTCTGCTCTATAATACAATGCAAAAGTTATGAGAAGCCAGTGTGTATCTTCTAAGGGGAAGCAGGCTCAGCTGTGGCCATGCCCCAATCAGGGCTCAGCTGGCCCTTATAAGAGGGCAGTGGCCAGGAGCAGAGAGTCTCCTCTAGCTGTGGAGGGAGATAGAATCATAGAATATCAGGGTTGGAAGGGACCCCAGAAGGTCATCTAGTCCAACCCCCTGCTCGAAGCAGGACCAATTCCCAGTTAAATCATCCCAGCCAGGGCTTTGTCAAGCCTGACCTTAAAAACCTCTAAGGAAGGAGATTCTACCACCTCCCTAGGTAACGCATTCCAGTGTTTCACCACCCTCTTAGTGAAAAAGTTTTTCCTAATATCCAATCTAAACCTCCCCCATTGCAACTTGAGACCATTACTCCTCGTTCTGTCATCTGCTACCATTGAGAACAGTCTAGAGCCATCCTCTTTGGAACCCCCTTTCAGATAGTTGAAAGCAGCTATCAAATCCCCCCTCATTCTTCTCTTCTGCAGACTAAACAATCCCATGTGGATGGGCCAGTGTGTATCTTCTAATGGCAGATAATATATCAGCACCTTGGAATCCCCCTTTCCTCTCGCTCCAGGTGGAGTTCTAAATGGTGACTGAGAAATGCAAACAGTAAAGAATACTGTAAAGTGTATCTTTACTGGAAAGGCACAGATTTTTGGTAGTGCCATTCCTGTTTCTTAAAAATAATAACCTTACATTGTCATGCCTTTAAGTTGGCTGCTCGGTAACTACTCAGTGGTCTATGGAGCCACCTGGAAACAGTGAACTGTGTGTGTGTGTTTGGGGAAATGTGTTCCATTCACAAATCTAGTCCATTTCAGTTAGAGGTAGTCCAGGCAGTCCATAGGTGAGAACATCATTTGTCCCAAGGATGACTGAGGTATGAATTTTTGTCCAGAAATATGCGAGGAGCATGGAGGAGGAAGACTGTGGAGTTCTGTGTATTTGCATGCAGCCATAACAGGTTAAGCCATGTGGAAGCAAGTGCAGCATCCCGTTGATTCCTTCATGGATTCTGACCCAATCCTGAGTACTGATAGCTGCAAACTTTTCATGAAGCAGGAGCTCTGAATAGTCAATTCCATTTCAGAAAGGGCTTATTTTCCAGGGCCACCTCAGGAACTGGCCACTCATAGATGTGCTGTTCAGTCACTATACATCTGAATACTTCAGCTGCGTACACTGCTAGTTTCCCACTGGCTGCTTGGAATAACATCTTGCTTTGCCATTTGGGCACCACAAGAACTGTTATGTCATCCAAAATCTGAAAGGCCTGAAATGGTAGAAAAAGCTTTTGTAGCAAGGCCACTAACTCCTGCCTCCCCAACCCAAGTAGTTCTGCAATTTTTATAAAACAAACACAGCTTTGAATTTTTAATTTATCAATGTCTCTGCACTTCTTTAACAGTCTATAACTAGGCTGTGTCCAGGGAGACTGTGTGGCCTAAAGCATCCCTCTCACAATATACTGAAGTTCAGTTTGGAAATGTACATTTTTTTATCTCCTTGAAATTCCAAAAGGATTTTTTTGTGTGCTCCTTGTCTTGTTCCAGGCCCCACCCCTCTACTGGCTGCAGCACTTCCACAGCTCACCCGTGCTGCAGCAGAAGCCTGGCCTAGCATACCTTCATGGACTGTTCCAAGAGGAAGCGTTCCCATGATGAACTTATGGTTGAAGTTCTGGAGAGGGCCAAAAAGCAGGTCCAGTATCAGAACCAGGGACTTACGACCAGAGAAAAGGCATGAGAAGAGGCAGGTGTAGAGGCTCACTGCATGGCTTGATGACAAGGTATCAACACAGGAGCAGGCACTTGCTGTGCAGTTCCTGGAACAAGAATAGGGGCTAAGGGAGCTCGGCAGAGAGAATTGTTTGAGTGGCTCATCTCAGTCATGGCTGCGAGAGTACCAGCTCCTGCTGCCTCTCCTACTCCCTCTCCCACTCCATGGCTTGATTCCTCTGTGACACACCTTCAGTCCAGAAATGGCTTTAAAAACTCCATGTCTAACTGCCCCATGCAACAGACCTGTAACATTCTGGGGTAGCCAGCTTCCAGATTGTGATAGCAACTGTTTCTGAACTGGCAAGGGCACCCTCATGAGTGTGTCTTTATGCTGGAGGGTCTTTAAGCTGCTCACAAAGGTTCAGAAATGTAGCTGTCTTTATGCAAAAGTTCTGGACCCTCTTCTGGTCATCGCAGGTCTGCATGACAATGGGATCCCACCAGTCTGTGCTTGTAGCACTGTACTAGATACACTGGTCTACATAGGGGCCATTAGTGGCTATACTGAGTGTAATGAGAAGCATCACCCAGTGCAAATCTACCGTGCCTGAGTGGTGGTACTCCTCTACCTCCAAAGCTCTGTCAGGTGCCTTTGAGTCATCAACCACCACCAAAATGTCCACCAGCACCTCACGGAAGCTCTGTCTGTTTTCTGACAGAGAAGTGAAAGCGCAAGCAAGAGAACTTTTTGAAAAGGGGTCTCTTCCATGTTGCTTGGCAGGATGTGCTGGTGGGCTGTTCAAACTTCGTGTAATGTGCAGGGTGAGCAGTAAAGTTTCCCACCGTGCACCATCGTCAAAGGGCTAGAGCAGCCACATTTCAGGAAGGAGCTAGGGAATCTTGGATATGGCTGGTTTGACATGCTGCTGTGTGGATGCTGGAGCCCAAGGTTTGAGCCTTGATTAAAATTTTTTTAACATACTGTTAAGAATCAGTGTACACACTCAAGCCCCGGGTTCTTTAACACAGGTCAGCTGACTTGAGTCCCTTAACCCCGTGGTCACCAACTGGTAGATCGCGATCAACTGGTCGATCCTGAAGCCTCAGACAGTTGATTGCAATCTCTGGCCACTAACAGTCTGGTGGTGCAGTAGGGTTAAGGCAGGCTCCCTGCCTTCCGTGGCCCCGCACTGGACCGGGAAGCAGCCAGCACGTCTCTGTGGCAGCATGGCCCCAGGGACGAGGAAGGGGATCTCCATGTTCTGCTCCTGTCTTCAGGCACCGACCCCACAGCTCTCACTGGCCGGGAAAGGGGAACTGCGGCCAATGAGAGTTGCAGGGGAGGTGCCTGCGGAGAGGGGCAGCATGCGGAGTAATGTTCCACCCTCTCCCTTCCCCCCCCCCCACCCCCCGGGGACCGCAGGGATGTGCCAGTCGCTTTCTGGAGCAGCGTGGGGCTGGGGCAGGCAAGGAGCCTGCCTTAGCCGTACTGCGCCATCCACTGGGAGCCACCACCCTCCTGCACTCCAACCCCCTGCCCTAGCCCTGAGCCCCCCCCAAGCCAGCACCCCATACCCCCTCCTGCATCCAAAATCCCTCCCAGAGCTTGAACCCCTCACCTGCTCCTGCACCCCAACCCCTGCCCCAGGCTCAGCCTGGAGCCTCCTCGCACACTCCGAACCCTATGGCCCCAGCCCAGAGCCCGTTAAAGTCAACTGAGTCATGCCTGCATACATCAGCATTGAATTTGGCCCTGCGTGTATGCAGCTATATGTCTTAAATATGCTGGCTGAAGTGATGAAGCCCTACTCAAGTCTATGGCATAGCTGCTGAGTTAGGTGATTTATGAGAATGTTCACTATAATTGCTCTTTTCTATGCCTGTCTGAAATATACTTTCTCACAACCTTTATTATTTTGCATCTGCATATAACTGTAAGAAGCATGTAAGTCAATCCACAGCTAAAAAAGTTCATTTACAGCAAGTCCATCTCCCACTTTAACAACACTTTATTTGCTACAGTTCAGAAAAGCCATGATATATCATGTATGGTTACATGCTTTTCTTGTGAAAAGAAACATACAATATAATAACAGGTTTCAGAGTAGCAGCTGTGTTAGTCTGTATTCGCAAAAAGAAAAGGAGTACTTGTGGCACCTTAGAGACTAACAAATTGATTTGAGCATAAGCTTTCGTGAGCTACATTTCACTTCATCGGATGCATCTATTATCATCTATTAATCATATTAAATCATTACACACCTCTTATATAATCACATCAACTACTTATGAAATAAATAAATTGAAACATTGTTGCAAAGGTAGGGCAGTTTAAAAATGGCGTATAAATTGTACACACAGCTGCCTGTGTTAATGACATTTCATTTAGAAATACACGTTATTTCATTTGGAAAACACACTTTATTATAAAGTCAGAAATATCATGACAAATTGGAAAGACACATTAAATTATCATTTAATGAGTAGTTTAATAAAATCAGCTTAGTCATAAGTATGAAAAAGTAATAGGAAAAAAGAGAACTGTAATCCCATTTACTCCTAGTTGGAAAACACTCTCAAATTTCATTGAAATATCAGAAAAACATAATACGAGATAGGCCTATCTTCAGTACAGCTTATTCTGGCTATAAAACCTGGAGATGAAAGGCAGATATTAGAACTCAGTGAAATATTTGTCATAAAAAGTTTTTGTGCAGAAACCTTGTTTTTGAGGTTATACTTTTTTTGAGAAACATATGTAAATCTTTAAAAATGTGAGATTTTTTTTCAGTGAAATATTACAGTGAAACATGTTTGGTCTGGAAGGATCAGCTGCAAAGCTCATTGAAGTTAATGGGAAGCTTTGCAAAGGGCTTTAATTCAATTCCAGAGTGGCTGCAAAAAGCTGTAAACAGTCTCATTTTGCATGAATTTTAACAAGTCATCTTTTACATTCAAGCTTGTTTGGTTGTTTGTAACAGGTTCTATGAGTTCTGGTTGCCTGCTATGCTGAGCATGGTCCATGCAGCAGAAGTGATCCTGACTCATTTTCTTAGAGTGAATGGCAGTGCTGCGCTCTATTGCAGGGTGAGGTGCAGGGCTGCTTACTGCTCTCCTTCTCCCAGCCGCCCTACAATGCTTGAACCCTGGAGAATTTTATGGTATCCGTGGCCTTTTCTGGAAACCCCATGGACCATATGTTCCTCCACCAAAGCAGGTAGAGAAAGGTAGCACTACCAGTCTTAACTCCCAAGAAGCTAGCACCAGACGGACTTGAAGAGGGATTGACATGTGGGCTCCATCATAGGTTTCAAGCAGTGGCTTCAGTAAACTATTAGGTAGCTCAAAAAGGTGTAGGAGAAAGCTAAAGGCCTTGGACAGATGGTCCTATTCATCTCATAGATTCTAAGGCCAGCAGGGACCACTATGATCATCTCGTCTGACCTCCAGTATATCACAGGTCATGGAACTTCCCCAAATTAATTCATTGAGCAGATCTTTTAAGAAAAACATCCAATCTTGATTTGAAAATTTTCAAAATTGACCTGTGGTAAATTGTTCCAATGATTAATTACTCACTGTTAAAAATGTATGCCTTATTTCCAATCTCAATGCGTCTAACTTCAACTTCCAGCCATTGGATCATGCTAGATTGAAGAGCCCATTATTAAATATTTGTTCCCCATGTAGGTACTTAGAGTGAAATCAGGTCACCCCTTAACCTTCTCTTTGTTAGACTTTAGGAGCTCAAGCTATTTAGCTTATCACTATAAGGCATGTTTCTAACCCTTTAATCATTCTCACAGCTCTTCTCTGAACCCTCTCCAACTGACCAACACCCTTCTTGAATTGTGGGCACCAGAACTGGACACAGTATTCCAGCAGTGATTGCATCCGTGCCAAATACAGAGGTAAAATAACCTCTCTTGTCCTACTCAGTATTCCTCTGCTCATGCATCCCAGGACCACATTAGCTTTTTTGGCCACAGTGTCACATTGGGAACTCATGTGCATTTGATTATCCACCGTGACACCCAAAGTGACTTTTTCAAAGTCACTTCTTCCCAGGATAGAGTTCCCCATTCTGTAAGTATGGCCTACATTCTTTGTTCGATGTATACACTTATATTTAGCCGCATTAAAATGCATATTGTTTGCTTGGGCCCATTTTACCAACCAAGCTAGATGGCTCTGCATCATTGACCTGTCCTCTTCATTATTTACCACTCACCCCAATTTTTGTGTCATCTGCAAATTTCATCAATGATGATTTTATGTTTTCTTTCAGGTAATTGATAAAAATGTTAAATAGCATAGGACCAAGAACTGATCCCTGCAGGATCTTACTGGACACAGACCTCTTGATGATGATTTCTTGTTGAGAGCTATCAGTTAGCCAGTTTGTTTATTTATTTATTTAATGTTTGCCATGTTTAAAATAATATCATACTATTTTTAATCAAAATGTCATGCAGGTAGCAAGTCAGATGCCTTACAGAAGTCTAAGTGTATTACATCAACACTGGTACTGGTGTCAACCATATTTGTAATCTCATCAAAAAAAGTTAGAATCTATTTTCCATGACCCCATGTCGATTTTCATTAATGACATTACCCTCCTTTTTAGTTCTTTATTAATTAAGTCTCATATCATCATCCTTTCCATTATCTTGCCCAGGACCAATGTCAAGCTGACAAGCCTATAACTACCTGGGCATTCTGTTTACCCTTTTTTAAAAATTGGCACATTAGCTTTCTTCCAGTCTTCTGGAACTTCCCCAGTGCTCCAGTACTTATTTAAAAGCATCATTAATGGTCCAGCAGGCTCCTCCACATCTTTTAAAACTCTTGGATGCAAGTTATCTAGACCAGCCAAGTTAAAAATGTATAACTTTAATAATTTCTATTGAACATGCTCCAGAGATACTAGTGGAAGGAAACTAATGTTATTACCATATGATGAGACTATATCATCTCTTCTTTTCCCAAATCAGAACAAAAATATTTATTGATCACTTCTGCCTTTTCTGCATTATTATTGATGATGCTACCATTTCCATCTAGTATCATTGTCAGGATTCTTTTTGTTCCTAATATATTTACAAAACTCCTTCTTCTTGTTCTTAACTTTGCTGGCAATAGATTTCTCCTGAGTCCTTGGCTTCCTTTATCAATTTTCTACAATTCTGAACTTCTGGTTTATATTCATTACTATCAATTTCCCCTTTCTTCCATTTGTTATATTGTTTATTATTTTTACAACTGCCTTCACTTCCCCTCTAAACTAGGTTTTAATTCATTTAAATTAACTAATGTCAATTAATTTAATGTTGAGGGCTTTATAAAGATAATGATGATCAATTATTCTCTATATCCACTAAAGGTAGGTCAAGAAGTAATGGACTTAATCTGCAGCAAGGGAGATTTAAGTTAGATATTAGGAAAAACTTTCTAGCTATAAGGATAGTTAAGCACTACCCAAGGGAGGTGGAATCCCCATCGTTTGGGGTTTTTCAGAACAGGTTAGACAGACACCTGTTAGGGACGGTCAAGGTATATATGGCCCTGCCACAGCTCAGTGGGCTGAAACAGATGACCCTTGGAGGTCCCTTTAGGTCCTTCATATCTATTATTCTAATTCTCCATTTGATCATACCTGCTTAATGCCATTATAGTCCTTGGGTCCCAAAGCACATCATACAACATTTTTTTTTAAATTATGGAAATTCCCAGATACAATAGTTCACTATGCTGAAAGTAAGGATGAGAAAACATATCAGTGACTTAAGATGTACAATGTTCAGCTCCATAAATGTATTGTTACTTACTACTACTACTTACTAAGGTTGGTCATTTAAATTTTCAAGAAAGACTGGTTAACAAAAAAAATCTATGACTTAAAGACACTGAATTCATATCCGACTTAGAGGTAATTCTGCATTAATTTTCGTGATCTGCCTAGGAAGTAAACGAAAAATTCCAAGAGGATCCTATTTTCTGTTTTATACTCGGAGAAAACTCCCATTGATTTCTTCCAGAATCCTGCTCTGGAAGAATTTGAAAGATCAGACCCATGTGTGATAATAACTTAATATGCTGCAGATGATATTAACAGGTCCAGTACTTGTTTGTTAATGAGATACTGTACATTTTTATTTTTACAGTGCTGAGATAAGTTATATCCTGAGTTACCACGGGATGTATTCTAGAATATCGGCTTTTCCAACAAAGCAACTTTTTTTGGTACTGATCTCACTCTGTTTCCTAGAAGACATTTTTCTACATCATAAAACCACCATACAATTTAGTACAGTTGGCAGCTTCTCTTCAGAAAATGAACAGGATTGAAATAGCAGGTCAGGACTAATTTATATAGGAACAGCTGTGTGGGAAAATTAGTAATTATTATTGACTTGTCTCACTAAAATCCATATTTTTTACAAATATTAACTTATGGGTATTTTCTGTTGATGTGATAATTAATATACCATGGGCTAAATACACAGTGAATCCAAATGCTGAGGAGTATGTTCTCTCAGGATATAGTTTTTACTCTTCTAAAAATACCACTATAATCTTATGGTTGTAGACAACTGGGAGTGTTAACCTCCACTGAAAATTTAGGGATTACGTTAATAATAATGTGATTTGATTTTAGCGTTTTGTTTTTGTACTCAGTCACTACTTGCTTTATGTGAGAGGCATATGTTGACAGAATTTAAAAAACCCCACACACAATACTCTGACATACTGAAACATTTAGCTGGTCTCTTGGTTTCATATTGCCTCTCTGTTCATCACTCTAGAATATGGCAGAATGAAGAAAAGGAACAGCCTATACCTGATCTGGAAAACAATTTCTTGTATGTTTTGCTTATGTAACCCCCTGGGTTCCTCTCTCACCCAGAGACTCTGACATGGAAAAGACTACAAATAAGATAGCAGCTGGAGGTTCTTTCAAACCTAGACACGATGGGACTCGGGTCAGAGGCTACAAAAGGATAACCAAAGTATTGTGGACTCCATGATGTCTGGCATTCCCGCTTTCTTTGTAAAAGGAGCACAGGGTACTTGTGCAAGGGTCGGGGGAAGGAAGAAGACAAGAGCCAGTCAGGAGGCTCTGGGAGTCACCCCCAGAGGAGTGGCAACTGACTTGACCTATGCCATTTTTTCTTAGAAGGAGAGAATCAGAAGTCCTCATACACAGAGAAAGTCGATCACTACCCTTCTTTAAAGAAGTAAGAAAAAAGCCAGCCTGACTGCAGAAAGTGTGGTAGAAGCACAGACAGATGTGCCTTACTGAGGCACACAGAATTCCCCTTCACACAAAGAGGACACCTTACTTGCTAAGCCATTTCCCAGCTAGGGAAGAGAGGAGCTAGAACCTGCTGCAGGAGACTATCAACTAAGTCCTGGCTTCCAAAAGCCAACTGATATCCCAAGGGCCTTCAGTTAGCTGAGACCATTAGAGGACTGTCCCTCTCATGGGCTAAAGAGAACAAACTTAGTTATCACAGACTATTTCTGCTAAAAATTAGATAGTGTAAATACAATATTCAACAGCTATTGTAACAAGAACTAATTTCTGTGCTGTGGCTACTGTAAGTCTTTCCACTGTGAACTGATGTCCTCAAAACTCTTCATCCATATGCCCAATACAAATATAACTACTTCAACGTCAGACCCCATCTGATGTAACTCAGTTTTTCTCAGTATCTCCCCCTCTTTTTATAATGAAGGCTTAGGCCCCAGACCCCCAAATTATGTCCTTATTAATTTTTTGATTACATTTAATGTCTGGGTGAGTGTTACAGCAGGGAGAGATGACCAATTTTTGAGGTAGTCAAGGTAGCCCTATTCTGTTATGGACATGTGACTGGGGAGTTCTGCAGGTAATAGTCAATCAGAGATCAGGATTTGCATAATGATTAATGAGAAAAAAACAAATTGATTATTGAGAAATAACCATAATGAGAATAAGCCAAATTTCTGTGCTCTGGCTGTCTCAACCAGTCACAATAGACTAACAATAAGGGTCCTCATCCAACTGGAGAACATGAATATGAACAGTAATGAATATTGTTATTGAGAAATAGTAATTATTATACAGATCCTTTCATTGTGATTTGCTGACAGCTATTGTTAACCAGTCAGACTACAGGGTTTTGCATATCTGAAAATCCATATAAAAATAAGTTATGGATCAGTAACTGTAGAGTCTTCCTGCACTCTTATTGGCTGAGAAAATTCCTTTTAGTATGTTCCTGTATGTTTTGTTTCCCAGTGTCTAGGTGGTGCATAGTGGGAGTAAATTGTTTTTATCATTTTATCATTCGGATAAAATGTATCTAGGAAATTGTTAGACCCAAATCAATAATTTTGAATTAGTGCATGGTTTTTAGAGAAAATGCTATTGATGTTTTTATGATATAGCTGTTCTGCACTTCTTTCACAGCAAGAATCTAATACTATAATGTGTGTGTTCTTCAGAACACATTAAAATGACATTACGCAATCAGGATGCCAATTATAGTATGACTAAAGACAGGCTATCAAGCTACAAAAAGTCAGTAATTGTGCTGATATAAACATAATGTTTATATGTCTTGAGTAGAAAAGAATGAATCCCATTTTATTACTTACATACGGTTATTGACAAAACACTTAGGGATACATTTTCAAAGTGTTGTATGGGTTTTTCACTGCATGATTCTCATTTAAGTCAAAAAGAATCACATAGTTAAAACCCCATGTAACATTTTGCAAAATTACCACAGAGTGGCTTTTTATTGCTTAGACACACAAATTATTGTATTCTTCAGTAGATCATCTGTGGCAGACTAGTTGCATTGGCTGTCGGTATTCTTATCAAAAGCATCTACTGGATTCCATACATGGTTGACAGAGGTTCTATTTATATGCAGATTTCAAATATTAATGAAATAATAATTTGCACTTCTATTGCTCATTTCATCAGGCTATCTCAGTGTGTTAGAGCCGTTAGTTAATTACACTTCACATCAATCCTTCAGGTAGGTAAGTGTTAATGGGTAAATTGAGGTGCAGGCAATTTAGGTGACTTGCCCCAGGGGACACAGTGAGCCAGTGAGGGGCAGTCTGTATGTCTCAGAGCCTGGGTCAACAGACTTGGGCTTATGCTAGGGTGATAAAAATAGCCATGTAGACATTGCAGCTCAGGCTGGAACTTGGGCCCTAAACCCTAGGGAGGTGGGTTGGCTTCAGAACCAGAGCTCCAGCCACAGCCACAATGTCTATGCAGCTATTTATAGTGCCATACCTTGAGCCAAAGTCTATTGACTCGGGCTCTGCGACTTCCTGCCCCTCGCTGTGTAGGTGTAGCCTTTAAGAGCCAGAAGCTAAGCTATTAGTCCCTTGCTCTAACTATTAAACAACACCCCCTACCCATAAGGAAATAACATTCAGTAACATGTAATGCATAAGAAATGAAAATTAATTGGAAATGGCAGCAGAGTGATCTCTATGTAGTGTATTGAGGTCTGATATTGCTTCTTTTCCCTGATTAATTAATTAGTTTAAAAGGGCAGGTGGGAAACAAAAATATTCTTGTTTGCCAGGTTACATCTCTGCTGAATAAAGATTTATTTATTATTTTATAATTCATACAGAATCATAAGTGCTTTATAGACAGTTCAAAGTTTCTCTTTTTATCCATGTAAATATGACCAGGAATGTTTAGCTCACACTACTGCCTGGGACCTTTAGGGCCTACACTGTGATTTGACTTTGACTGCAATGACTAATGGAGTGCCGAGAAACACTAACTTTGTGTTTAGCTGAATAAAATGGCAGCCTTTATATGCCAAACGATTGTCCTAAATTGACTCAGAGGCATCACAAGTTGCAATGGCAATAGAATAATGTAACGGGATAGAACTATGCTCATTGCAAATTCTGTTAAATTGTAAGTATCTTTAAACAAGATTTGTTAGATATGTTTGAATATAAAAATGTTTAATAAAAGCATTTTGTTAAATTAGAGAAATAGAGGCCAACATTTTCAAATATGGTTGACTATTAAAAGTTTTGGGGATCACCTAGACCAATAAGGGTTCTATCACCTCCTGCTTTGTAACTTTGGGTGTCTTTAATGCTAACTTTAATGCTATGCTGCTATGGTTCAGTGCTCTGTCACCAGCATAAGGTCCCTACCTGGCTACCTCCTTCTTGCAGGGTGACCTCACCTATCTCTTCTGGTCCCAAGTCCCCCCAAACCCATCTCCTCAAGTTCTCAATTACCAGACATTCAGAGTTTTCCCTTCTGTTCGTTACCTCTGAAGGCATGAAACCTGATCCCAATTATCGGTTCACTTTGGCACACACACTCCTCACAGTTTTCACAACAGGGACCTGTTTGAGGTAAAAATAAACAAAAACTGTATTTAATAGCAAAATCATAGATTCAAAGATGAAATAGTAAAGAAAAGCAAATGTATATAAGTTAACTCAAAAAATAAACATAAAGATGCAATCCCAAGCATGGGCGGTGTGTGAACCACTGGCTGGGGAAAGCTAGCCCCTAGCCTTCTTCCTTCTCCTGAGGCCCCACCTCTTCTGTGCTCCCCTACTGTAGTCCAGAGCCCCGCACCCACTGCAGCCAGTAGCCCCGCCCCAGACTAGACCCCACCCCCCAGCCCCAGAGCACTGGGAGAGCGGGCAGTGTACAGCCGCAGCTCCCCCAGCCCCAGAGCGCTGGGAGGGCAGGTGGCATGCAGCCCCAGCCCTGGAGCACTGGCAGTGTGTGGCTCTAGCTCCTCCAGCCCCAGAGTGCCAGGAGGGCAGGAGGGTGCACTGCACAGGGGGATTGGAGCTCCACACAGAGTGGGAAGCAGGATGGGGGGACCTGGGGGTGGAGCATGGGGGTGCCACGCCTCGCTGTTTGGGGAGGCACAGCCTCCCGCAGCCTATGGTACTCACCACTGATTATCTCAAGCTTTAGACTTCTAGATTAGCTAAATTCTCTTTTTCTAAACAGGTTACCTGTTGCTTCTGAACAGTTTTCCCCAGCATGTCCTGTGTCCTAGAGGCGATCAAGTGCGTCATGGACAGCATCCTGCTTAGATGTTGGCCCTCAGTTTCTGGATAGGGCATCTGACATGATCTTATTTTTCCCCTTTATATAGAATAAACCTGTTTTGTCACCTTGTCTGTTTACAGGCTCCACGGCATAGTATCAGAGAGTATCCATAATCTTCCTACACAGTTATTACAAACACTGAATAGTGATGTTAGTGACTGGTATGTTTCTAGCTTTCAAATGATATATCACATCATGTTTTAAATAAATATCATGACACCTGTTTGTTAAGTGTAGTGAATATCACAGAGAAAAAGTGGGTGAGGTAATATATTTTATTGGACCAACTTCTGTTGGTAAGAGAGACAAGCTTTTGAGCTGCACAGAGCTCTTCCTCAGGTCTGGGAAAGGTACTCTGAGCCTCCAGGCTAAGTGCAAGATGGAACAGATTGTTTAACATATGTCATTACCACATATTCAAAGGGACCATTCAAGGTAAAGTGGCCTGTTAACACTTCTGCAGTCAGAGGTAAGGCTACAATTTAGTCTCAGGAATTTTTAGTAAAAGTCATGGACAGGTCATGGGCAATAAACAAAAACTCATGACCTGTGACCTGTCCATGATTTATACTAAAAATTCATGTGATTAAACATGAGGCAGGGACACTGAGGGCCATGCTGAGGGGGCACATCGGGGGGGGCACTACTGGGAGGGGGGTCGCTAACCCCACACCCCGGTAAAAGTGTTGGGTGGGGGTGGTGATAGGGACTGCCGAGGGGAGGGGAGGGGAGGGGCCCCCATCTGCTCTGGCCCAGGGCTCCACAAACCCCTAATCTGCTTCTGCAGTTTCCACGATATGCTATGCATCCGATGAAGTGAGCTGTAGCTCACGAAAGCTCATGCTCAAATAAACTGGTTAGTCTCTAAGGTGCCACAAGTACTCCTCCTCTTTTTACAGTCAGTCTACAAGCATGCCAATGACACTGAATGTCTGTGTGCTATCCAGCCCTCGTTTGGCAGCTCTGACCCCAGCATGCTGTCTAAAGCCCCACTTTGGCTTCCCCCATCCTTGGTTACAACTAATAAGGTGAGACAAATGCCCTCTGAGTCCCAATTTTTCCCAAAACTATGTGTCCTGAAGTGTCTAGCCCTCTCCTGGACAGCTCGGAGCAATAATAATGTTAATTGTTCATTTAAAAAACCAAAAGCATGTTTCAGCTTATTAATTAACTGGGGTAAATACGCCTTCCCTTCAAATATACAACTGAGTTGGTCGATAGTAAAAACAAATTTATTGATAATAGGACATAATTTAAGTGATGAAAGTCCATGAGTCTATGGTGCCAAATAAAAGGAATAAAATTAGAAAGGGTTGCAAACAAATAAGACTGAAGACACACATCTAAAAGTCTAGAACTTAATCTAGTAAGGTACAAGCTTTGTCCAAGATCGTTTCTCTCACCAATCATTCTTTTACCCAGCCATGGCTGACTTTGCTTCAGTCAGGAGCTTCCACAGAAGTACAAGATCCTGGTTTTCCTTGTCTCCCTAGCTCCTAGCCTAAGCAGGTTTCTCACCTATATTCAATTTCCAGAGAGTTCAACCTTCCCTCCCCCCTACCCCTTGGTTGAAAAACCCATCTTTCTCAGTTTGCAAGAGATGTGGTCCTTTGTATCTGTCTTGTGATGGATCTTCCAAAGTTCAATTACCTTGTTTCAAGGTCTTCCCATCTGTTCTTCCCATCTTGTGGTCTTCTAGTCCCCTTGCTGATTTCTATGTAAATGGAGCTTCCATTGTTTCTGGTCATACCTTGCTGAGTTTACACAGGACACAGGTAAATAGCTGTGACATTCCCTCCTGTCTGGAAGAGATCTGTTTCTCCCTTTGTTTGGACACAGACTGTAAAGCCTAATATCAATGAGTATCCATAAGTCCTTATGTGGTGTTAATACATACATTTTATGATGATATTAATCGCCAGAGTGTCATAGGTTTTCATAAAACATCTCACTCAATAAACTTTTATAATACAGCAATATTGTATACAATCAGTTGATTCAATTGCTTATCATTTGAGGTTCAGAGCCCCTATCTTTATAGCTCAGATAAAGTTTCTCTTCCCTGCTGGAAGTTGTCTGCCGCCCCCACCCCCCCGCCATTTGTTAGCTCGATAACTTTGTTTACCTAGTATCTAAGTAGACCTTCGTTGTCTTTGCCTGATGACAGGGCTGGCCTGAGAAACAAATACACATTCCTTTGTCTAGAGCTGACCTGTTTACCGCCCCCTCCCCAGCATGCCTGGTTTAAACACATTTTAGTCATCATTCCAGCATAGATCCATAACTCTTAATACACACCGCATACACACATCACACAAAAATATTAATGATCAGTGAGTTATTAGTGTTCCAATGACACCTTTTAGATACAGCTTAGTGAGATGGGGTAGAATGAATTGGTCAGGGCAGCTGAAAAAATTCCCTGATACCAGTGAGCCCCTTGCCTCTGGCACTGGGTTGCTCTGAGGGTCAGAGCACCTTAGTTTGTATTTAGGTCTCTGTATGAGTGGCTAGAAAGTTTGAAAATGTTAGCTGTAATATATAAAAATATAATGTATATCATGTGGATTTTACAAGTTTGAATATTTACTTTTTATACTTATTTGTGTGATATAATTTACTTTATTTAGCACGTATACTTCCCTGTCATCTTTATTATCATGTCATGTCCACCTCTGTGTTGAGGTGATCTTCTAATAGAGGTGAAGTTGAATTGTACTCAACACGTTTGCCGTGCTTTGAGCGGTCACTTTAGCCAGCAGGTGGTTTAACCTTGATTCAGCAAGGCACTGAGATCCCAGTTCAGGAGACCGTTGCTATCCAGGACATCACTGATGTCAGTGGGCCTTGAGAAAATTAAGCACATTGTACTTAAGTTCTGTCTCAATAGGGATGAATCTAAACACATGGTTAAGTCTAACCCTATTCAGCAAAGTCCTGATCCAAAGCCCAGTGAAGTCAATGGAAAAATTCTCATTGATTTCTCTGGGCTTTGGATGATGCTCCAAAGCACTTAGGGCCAGATTTATTAAGGTATTTAGGCACCTAACTCCCATTAAATTCAAAGAAGTGAAGGCACCTCCTTTACAAATCTGGCCTTTAAGCACGTGCTTAAGTCCTTGGCTGAATAGGGGCCTTAATAAAGTTCTCTTGAACAGATTTCATTGTACTGTATATTGGAATACTTTTTTCCTTATTTAACTTTTCTAAGATTGTCATACACTAGGGCAAGAATTGTTTTTTGCTAGTAGATTATACCCTGGTGCCTTCATCACTTATGTTTCTATCTGTAGTGAGTGCATTATCCATTGTTAAATGATTGATAAAAATTGTTAAATAAGGCAAACACTATACATGCTGTAGTGTAATGAGGCCTATCAAGCAGGAGGAATACTCCTCATCATGATATTAAAATTAAATGTAGCATTTTTTAAATTTTTGACATAAATAAAGAAGTTATTTATCTGGATCAGTGCTTTTTCTATAAGCCCAATGTTCTGTATAAGTCACTTTTATAGCATATATTTTATTTTGTGGCAATACAGCCAGTTTCCCCCCCTTAGGTATGTTCTGAACTTGCTATCATTAATCCAAACATTGTCCAGAATTTTTAAGGCTTTTTCTATTTAGGAATGTGACAGCTGTTCAAGGTATCCAGTTATGATGCCTTTTCAGAGTATAAAATGGGGGACAGTAACTTGTGCAGTGTGTTGATATACAGCATTATTTTTGAAGACATCAGCAAGGTCAAATTTCAAAGGTCGGCATATGTGCTACACGCAGAGTATATGAGAGCATACCCATTATACACAGCACAACACCCTGATTGTCAGATGCACTCTGGGTAATTGCACAGACAAATGTGTACTTGTGAAGACTATTAACAGTTTTATATTAATAAATCCATATTTTGTGCTTGTAGTAAGTACTTCCACACTTTTTTACTGTAGTAATACATGCATCAACCTTATAAAATTGGCCCCACCTATATGCTTAATAACTGTACTTGTCATGGCTATGGCAAAGATTACCTGTGATCAGTGTTCCCTCTAATTTTTCCCACCCATGTGTGGAATGAATTTTGTTATGTGCACCAATATGGAGGTGATGTATGACACATCACCTCCATAGTGGTGCACATAACAAAATTCATGTGGTGGGGTGGGCTGAGGGATTTGGAGTGGGGGAGGGGGCTCAGGGCTGGGGCAGAGGGTGGGGTGCAGGGTGGTGAGGGCTCTGGGTGGGGGTGCAGGCTCTGGGGTGGGGCCGCTGGGGATGAGGGACTCCGGGTTGCGGCAGAGGGTTGAGGTGCGGCGGGTGAGGGCTTCGGCTGGGGGTGCGGGCTCTGGGGTGGGGCTGGGGATGAGGGGTTTGGGGTGCAGTGGGGCTCCCTCGGGCTATGGTAGGAAGAGAGGACTCCCCCCCAGCTCTCTCTTCCTGCAGGAGCACCTGGGCTGGGGGGGAGAGGAGCCTCTCCCCCGGCTGTGGCAGGTCTGGGGCTGGGCTATGTCGGGGACGGGGGGAGGGGCACCTGTCTCCTGGCTATGGCGGGTCTGGGGCCGGGCTGGGTAGGGGCCAGAGGAATGGCACCTGTCCCTTGGCTGTGGCAGGGCTGGGGTTGGGGTAGGGAGGGGCACCTGTGCCCGACAGCAGCAGGTCCGGGGCCAGAATGGGTCAGGGCCGTGGGAGGGGCGCCTGTCCCCTGGCCGTGGCAGGTTTGGGGCAGGACGGGGGAGGGGCATCTCTTCCTGTTGCAGCCCTGAACACCTGCGCTGTGCTAAATAGGCAGCTGGGCGGCCACACAACTTAGAAGGAACGTAGCCTGTGATACTGATTTTCCTTATTAGCACTTTTCATCTTAATATAAGTTGTATTGTTTCCTGCTTTTATTAACTAGTTTCTCTGTTTCATATAAGGTATGTCCTAAATATTTTATATTTAACTTATTGAAAAACTAAATTTTGAATCCAGATATGACAATATGAATATGCAGCTTCCTTCTTCACTTGCTGAATTTCAGACTGGAGACTATCTGTAATGTATGTGGAGAATTTATTATTAGAAATTTCTTTGAGAATCAGGAATCCTATTCTCCCTTGGCTTTCATGACTCTGTGTCCCCTCCTACTTTTCCTCCTTTCATCTGGTCAATCTTTAAGCTTCTTTTTCAGTGGCTCCTCCTCTTTCCCTCCCCCTGTGTGTAACCGTCTCTCAGGGCTTCAATCTTGGCCTATTCTTGTTCTTTCTCTTAAGCCTTTTCTTTCAGTGATCTTATTTCCTCACACAGCTTCAACTACCAATTTTTTATGGCAATAGTTTACAAATCTACTTCTCCATTCCTGATCTATCTCCTTCTCTCCAGCCTTGTATTTCTGCCTATCCCATAAGGCCATCCATAATTGAACTCCTCCCTACTTATCCGCTCTTGGATTTTACCACATTTCCCTGCCCCCGTTCCATTTTGCTAGTGATGCCAGCCTCGATCTCGCATCTGTGTCCTTCTCCAACAAGTGTTTGCTCAGTTTTCACATGCTGCTGCTTGTATAATAGTTCTCTCTGAACTAGGCAGTAAAACCTCCATGCTCTCCTCCTTAAATCTCTCTCCAAGATTAGCTACTGCCATGATGCTTATATGCAATTCCCAACTGATAGTGGCCAATTACTAGTAGATGGCCAGTAGGGATTTCTGGTATCTGTTTTATTTACGTGTTTTTTTTCTAATTAAATAATTTTAAAAAATGATTTGAAACTGTCCAATTATGCTCACAACCAATCTATGTCACCAGGTATTTCTTTTGCTTTTACTTTTGTGTTTCCTACCCCTTTCCCTCTCACTGTTTGTTAACCCAAATGTTCAGTCTTGTCTTAAATTTTGGAGTTGGGCTGGGGGTGAAGACCCCTTTAGAGGAGGGACTGTATCCAATCTAATCTATTTATATGGTCCTCATTACCCTGGTATCAGAGCACCTAACAAATATCAAAGAGTTTGTTCTTGCATCACACTTGTGTTGTAGGGAAATTTTGCTATATGTCTGTACAGTGCCTTCCACAAAGGGACCCTGTTTCTGACTGAGGCCTCTGGATACTACTGTAATAAAAATAATATACAATAATAATAGCAACAGCATGTGGTACCACAGAACCAAATAGAAAAGTGTAGACACAAAGGGTAACATTTTAAAATGTGTCTAAGTGTGATTTAGGAGATTAAGTTCCATTTTCCAAAGTGAATGAGGTACTTAGGCTCCTAAATCCCATTAATTTAGAACCAGATTTTTAAAGGTATATAGGCACCTATTTCTCCCTGAAATCAACGGGAGCTAGGCACCTAAATGCTTTGAAAACTCTGCCCTTTGTCACTTAGCCACTTTTGAATGCTACCCAAGAG
Source organism: Chelonia mydas (assembly GCF_015237465.2). NCBI lineage: Eukaryota > Metazoa > Chordata > Testudines > Cheloniidae > Chelonia > Chelonia mydas. The sequence goes on from NC_057849.1 coordinate 300,366,488, forward strand.
CTGTTCACACCAAAAACATGTTAGTCAGTGGACTATGGTCAAAGGAACTGATGACATTAAAATAAACTGATTAAAAGAGTGAGTTCCTCTTTATGACAATCCACAATGAGAGGATAGTTGGCATTCAAAGGCACAAAGCCATATATATTGAAGAACAGATGTACATATCGGAATACAGGGAACACATTGCTACGGTCAATAGGACACATGGAGTCATTAGACTGCATATGGAAAATGTAGTTTAGAAGTATGTTTAATCCAGGTACATCTACAGTTTACAGATTGTGTAGACACACAAAAATCAGCAACTGGAAAACTGCTTCTATTTCTGAAGCGTGTGGCTTATGTCACATTCAGCCCTGTATTTAAAAGACAACAGGTGTCTTCAGTTGAAGAAGAAAAACAGGACTGGCACAGCTCCTGTTTTGAAGCTTCATATGTGCCCTTTCCTCAAAAGAAGTTCAGACCTTGTCTCTGCATATACATCCACCACACAGTATATGCAAATGATCCTACACATGGTCCTACTGTGTTATCAATGTCTATCATATCTATGGCTCTGTTCAGGTGTACACTCATAAGATGTTAGTGTTTTCTGCTGGACTGGATGAAATCATAGGCCAAAAAGCTGCAGTTTATGTTAAAGGGCGGGCAATGTTTCTGTTGGTTTATGGACAGCAATCTTTAGTTCTGCTACTGAGATCCAAAGTACTTATTGTCAAAAGAGTGGGCAGAGGGATAAGAGCCATGCTGTTGGATTAAGCCAGTGGTCCCCCAACTGTGGGGCACACCTCTCTATAGGGGTGTGGAGGAATGTTTGGGGGGATGTAGTGGGTCCTAGGCCAGCCCCCATGGGTGTGGGGAAGGAGCACCACCCAGCCCAGCTCTGGCCCCAGCCGCAGCTCTGCTCCACCCCCTGCTCCAACTCCAGCCCAGCTCAAGCTGTACTCTGCCCCATGCTTCACCTCCAGCCCAACTCTGCCTTATTCCCTCTCCACCCTCAGGCCAGCTCTGCCTCTGGCCCAGCTCCTCCTCCATCTCCAGTTCTGCCCCAAACTCTGCCTTCAGCCCAAGCTCCTCTGCTCAGCCAACTGTGCTGTAATGGAGGGGGGCATGGACTGATTCCATTACTGGTAAGTGGGAAGTGCAACAGGAAAAGTTTGGGATTGAGAAGCTGATAACTAGGAAACGTGGATAAACAATAGTGACTGTTTCAAAGAGTTAGGAAGGACAAGAATATAATGCCTAATACCTCTGAGACAAGAATTCTCATGTAAAAATACAAATTTCTCTCCTCACAGTAATGCATGCTATCCAAACAATGTTTGAATCTCTGTTTTTGTGAATTTAAATACATTTCTCAGAGTTATGCAACATTAAAAAGGAGTGAATCTTATTGTGGTCACTGGTTTTACAAAACACAAACTTTTGAAAAGAACTCCCTTCCCTGGAGTCCTTATTTTAGGTAGATTGTGTACACATGATCCAAAGTATCTCTTTATTCTTCTGATATAATTTGATATATTTATGTAACTAGGTGTTGGCATTAGGTATGAAGTGCAAATTTGTGTCAGACAATCTTGATGCTGGAATAAATGTTAGATGTTTTTTCTTCGCATGAGAGGTGCCAGATTGACATAACAGGAAATTAAACTCCTTTCTTGATCCACAGAACAGGTGCCTACTCTGAAAGAACTTCTCTGAGGATGAAAATGGTTTAGTTTCTTTGCTAAGTCAATCCGACCAACAAGGGTACCAGTTATGGTGATGGTGGTTTTATGTTCTGATCTAACATCGTTCTTGGAACTTTTAAAAAGGTCTTTAGCTGACTGTTTTAATAATATATGTCTTGGTGTGCTCACATGTATCATTTGCACAGGATTTAATAGACCACAAACATAGTAAAAGATGTCATTTTTAATGTTTTGAGTCATATTATCTGACTATAGACCTGAGAAACCTTGAAAAGTCCAATATATGTGTGCCCAGAGTATCTATGGATACTTTGTTTAAAGTATTCCAAAGTTATGATATTTGAAATATGGCAGCCTCAGAATCATGTGAGTCGTGTAGTGCAAGACATTGGTAATACCCTCTCAAATGAAGTGGATATGCTATCATGCATATTAAAACTAGGAATGGAGGAGATGATGATGACTGCAGAAAATGACCCTGGCTCTGATCATGGGCTGTGTTGGGACCTCTTTGCCCTGCTCCACCCATGCTGAGACTCCCAAGCCTGTAGAGCCTGCTGCAGGAGGGTCAACCCAGTGTAGTGTAGTGCTGGCATAATGGCTCTTATGCCCCCACCCACTCACTGTGGCAAAGGGTATATGGTCAAGGCTTTGCTGTACTCTGGTGGCTACAGCTGTTTTATTAGCCACATGGGACCTTTGACAGCTGTTGTAAATTGCATCACTCTTCAGGCTGCTCTAATTCTTCACAGTGGCCCCAGATTTGTGGGGCTTAAGGCTACTTGTTGCCCTGCTCACCCCACCTATGTTGCACAGTGTGGTTCTTGATTGCTGCCAAGGATCAAGGCCAGCATCTTTTGCTCAAGGTCCCATTAAGAAGGCAACCAGTGATGGGCTTACACTGGTTTTATACAGATTTTTATTTAACTCAAGCAGAATTGACTTTGAAATAAAATCCAACAGGTTTCCTAGTTGATTTTGATTTAATGGAGGCCTTTTGTAGAGGGCCTCAGGGTATGCGAGCTCTAGTTATTTATCTTTATACTGGGTAGTTTATATATTTTAAGAAAATGACAAATGGTAGCTTTAAAAAAAACTCATTATGGTAATTGATTATTATAGAAAAACCTCGGAAACTTTATGAAAGAGAGCCATATTCTCGGAATGCCTTAGCTTTAAACCAGACTCGTAATTAGAATAATCCATAAACATTTATCACGTTAAGAGAAGCTTGGTCAGTAAGTTCAGAAGAAAACTCTGGAGTCATTTTAATGCCCTATGTTAAAATGGTACACAGTAGCGGCTTTCCCTTACCATAGAGAGATTATTATTTTACTCAGTTGAGCAGAGGTCACACCCATTGTTATAAGCTGCCTAACAAGAAGTGCTGGACTATTGTCTCTGTGCATTTCTCTGGGAAGGGTGATTATGGATCTTTTATTAGAGAGTCACCAAGTATGAGAGTCAGGCAGTTATTATTTATCAGAATGGCTTTCTGGAATTCATTCTAGGGCTTGAATTATCTCCTGTCCTGCTAGCTCTGCTGCCTAGTTTCTCAGCCTGTCTCCAGCCTTAAGTTCTCAGCCTTCAAGCAGCTCAGCTGCTGCCATTTTATCCCCTGTGCTTCAGCTATGGCTTATCCTGTCTCTTTCCTGACAGACTCCAAACTTCGGTTTCTGGGCAAACGAGTGCCCTTGTCTAACACCAACCTCCTTTCTAATTTCAAGGCCCTTTATGTTTATTTATTTAAAAAACCATCACAGCCTGGAGATTTCCATATAAACCCGTGTTAAATTATAGTTAATTTCACGATGTGCAGTTCATTTGCTTACATTAATATAATAAAAGCCCCAAACATTAAAACTTATGGAAATCATAAGCCAATGTTATATAGACAATGCAGACATCAATATACACACTACCATCTGGAACACAAGGGGAACATGGCTGCTGTGCAACCTTTTGGCATTGTGCAGCATACGCTCCCCTACCCAGCATCCTACTTCCTTTGGGGAGGCTATTGCTAGCCTCTAAAAGTACTGCCAGTATTTATCATTAAACTAGAAATGAGCCTCAAAGAAACCCAGAATCACTCCAGCTGCCAACTATGGGAAAGTTCTGATCTGAATCCAAACTTCATGGCTGGCCCCTATCTTTGTAAAGGGTTGAATGAAAACTTTGTGTCTAAACACCCCTGCTCCTGAAAAATTGGATCCTGATCTAGATCTGAATTTCATGGCTCATTCTACTCTAAACAAGGGCTTGCATTTCATTTTCATGGCAGGATTAAATAGAGGCAGAAGCTTGGTTGTCTGGGGGTAAACTATTACCAAACACACAAAGCTGAACTACTTGCAAAGGGGGTACAAAAGAGGTCTCATCCTAATGGTGCATGTAGCTGTGAAAATTTTGTTTGCAGATGCAGAGCATTCCAGAAGAGATACGCACAATGGTTTGTCATGGAGACTTTACCTGGGTTTCTGTTCTTTTTTCTTGAAAAATGTGTCAGTGAGCCAATTCTTGTGATTTTTAGCATGAGTCTCATGATGTTTGGTGTTTTTCTTAAAGTTCCAACTCCAGAGTCGTGAATACATGAGAATTTTAGCTTTCATTATAATTTTTTTTCTAATCCTTATGGTTCCAGTGAATACATCTGAAAATGCATCCTGAGTGAATGCTAAAGGTTGAGAAAATAAAAGGCACATAAAATAACCCAAAATGAATTTTTTTAAAGCTAAACTTATGGTTTTTATGATTTTTGAACATATGGGGTTGGCATAACTGCTGTTTCTCTTTCTCTGAACTCATTTTATTAACATCCTCCTCATCACCAGAATTATTTATTTTCCATACACAAACTATAAACTTTCAGTGTGAAAGTTTATTATAGATTAAGAGAAAACAACAAAACAGGAGAGAACAAAAGTAAAGTCTCCACAAGAGTGCACAGTTTATGTCTCCGCTAGATACAGACTCATTACAGTTAGGGTACGTCTGCATTGCAATCAGAAGTGCGATTGCAGCTCAAGTCAGCATACTTACACTAGCGTTAATCTAGTTACCGTGGCTAAAAATAGCAATGTAGAAGCAGTGGTTCAGGCTTCAGCATGGGCTAGCAACAGGAGTATGTACTGACAGTCCCTGGCATGCTGGTACAGTCCATGCTGAAGAGGATGGCCTCTCATGCATCCCCAGAATACTGGACATTCCAGTACTTCCAGGAATGGCGTGGACCCTCTGCCTCCTGCATGACCTCACCCCTTGCATCTCGCTTGTGAGGTCACTCCTCAGGAGGACAGTATTTTGAAGAGCGTGCTGTCCCACCTCTGCCAGTGTGACCTCGAATGAATGGTGCCTGTGAGGGGTGCTGCTGTGCACTCTTCAAAATGGAATGCACCATCTGATACCAGACAAAACCATATTTTGTTTTGTCTCAGTACTGGATGGGGGACAAACTTTAGAAAAGCAGGACTGTCTGGCTTAAAGCCAGATGAATGGCTTGCCTAATGCCGGAACCTGTGTTGCTGCTTCTTCACTGCTCTTTTAAGATATGCTAGCAAGAATAAAGCTAGTATGGGTATGTCTCTACAAGCTGCAATCCACCTTCAGTTGCAGTGTAGACAGACCCTAACATAGATACAAACACCATATCCAGCTACATGTTTTGTTGCCATAAATATTCTCTTTTTTCAAGTTTGCTTCAGTCTGCAAACCCCCTCTTGTAATATAAATCTCATTGTTCTCTTTGGCAACTATGTAGTTTCTTTGTAGAAAGCTCCTTAATTCAAATATTCTGCTCACAAAGATTTGTTACTTGACTCCTTGACATATCCTGTAAAACTGAATTATATCTGTTAATAGCAGAGGAGATAATTCATGCTCTTTGTGCTCTTTCATAATGGAGCATTTCAAGTTAGCCAGTGTTTCAGATTGATAAATGTCAGGTAAACAATGCAGTGTATAGAGTCTGGCACTTCGATTTGTATAAGTCAATTGTCTTTACAGTGAATAGGAAATAAGGGCAGTCAGCACCTTACAGGATGAAGATCTAAGATTTTAAAGTATGATGTAAATGTAAACGTTATTGAACTGTCTCCGTGCTAATTTGCCCTACTGGCTGGATGGGCCCTATCTTACTCTCTTTTGTTTTGCTTAGTAGCTGTGTTAAAGGTTAACCTGAAGCCAAGATGTGCTTAACTGAAACTCTGACATGAAGCAGATAACTGTAATCATAGATGAGATAGGAGGAGTAATGGAAGGGGAGACTACTGGATCACATGTAAAAAGAGATCTCTGGAAATCTTTTACCTGTACTGTGGAAGTGATAAAGTTTACGCTTTTGCTTATTCAGTTAGTTAAAAAAATAAGTGAAAACATTCATTGTCCTGGCCACTTGGGAGGAGACACAAGAGGCAATGGATGTGGTTTAATTAGGCCACAACTTTATTTATGCAACATACGTGGGAATACCAGGCAATGAATTGTACAGGTCATCATTCTTTCTGTAGTTGTTCCTCTATTTGGGAGGGTTGCCATCAGCCCTTCCCCTTTCCAATCTCATCCTATCCTGTTATTGGGATCCTCCTGTCCCTCCCCTCTTATGAGCATTAAGGGAACTGGAAAAGAGGGGTGTCATCTCTGTGCTATATCAGTTGTTAGGAGCCCCAGCCCCTTTTTTTCCAGCTTCCTTAGGGGATGCCTTCCCCTAAATCCACATCCCCTGCTTATGAGGGAACCGTATCCCCCCTGTAACGAGTACCTGCCTGACCTCGTTGGGTCCCTCACCGGCTTTGGAGAATGTGAAAAAACTCACACCACTACAGCCAATCAGGTGGTGAGGAAAAAATTCCTTCCCACCCCCCAAAGAAATAGGGTGACTAGCACAATGCTCATAGCAGATCATAGAAACCTGGTTGTACTCTGATCCCATGGTGCGAAGATGGTGCTGCTGATTGGCGATGAGAAGGAGAGAGAGAGAGTTCCTTTCAGAATGCACAGGGTATAAATACCTCCCCTTCCAGCTACGGAAATGGTGGGTCAGTGTCTCCATGTGGTCTGGGCCACTTTTTGTACCCCCTTGGCTCCACTCAGGTAAGTATGTCCCCTTTTCCTCTCCCTTGAAACCCAAATGCAGGATCCTTAAAGGAGTCCCATCCCCTTTTTCTTGCTGGCTGGACAAATACCCACCACTTTCATTTGCCTTGAGCACATTGTTATGTGTGTCCCAGAGATGATGGGATATTTGTAGGTCACTGAGGCCCAGTGGGAGTTAAACACCGAAATACCTTTGAGGATCGGGGCCCGAATTTTCTTAATCTTCCATTTGATCAGTGACTTCTTCAGGTAACAGCCGGAAGATGGTGACAAATACATTTAATGAATATATCCTTGCTCAAATTCCATGGCTGACTGTGATCAGGTTTCTAAACAGTGACGATAAGTGATTACCTGAGTTTTAGGAGCAAAATGTTTTTTTTCAAATAAGGCTGGAGCTACTGTTTCTTGTATTTATTCCCCCCTAGATGCAAACTGCTATAATTAGTGCAGATCACCAATCACTTAGGGGCAAGTCCATCCCTATGCCACTGTTGCAGAAGGCTCCGTGGAAGTAGTTCTTTGGCACAAGGAAGGCTGATGTAGATCTTGTACTTAGAAAAGAGCCCTGTTCTAGGTGAGCTCTTTGTCTAGCAATGTGGAGGGGGCAGGACATGGGCAAGTGGAGAAGGAGTTAGAGAATATGCCACTGTGTAAATTACAGTGAGTTGAATTTAATGTTTTTCTTTTCTTTATCACTACCTTTCAAAAGGGATTGAACTGACACACTTTTCAAAATTCTCCACAGAACATTTTAATTTACTTTTTTCCTTTCTGAAAATGAAACAGTCAGTTTCAAAATCAAAAACTTTTGAAAATGAAAGTTTATTTTGGGAGGGAAGAAACCCCACTGTGTGACAAAGCTGACCAATCAAAACTGGCCATTCATGAAAAGAAAGAAAAAGAAAAGAAAAAGGGAGGGAAAGGGGAAATGAAAATGAGAACCATAAACGGAAATAAAAAAAATGAAAAGAGCCCATGTGCTCACAGTGCCTTCTCAGTTACTCAGGCGATGTGCAGGGTTTTGGTTATAGATCACCAGTCACTTACCACTGATCCCTGCATGTGATTAGTAAAAAGAAAAACAGTGTGTGTCTTCCGGCTAGTGAAGATTCTGGCTGTTGTTTCATTTCCTGATGATGATGCATCAAAGTGGGCAATCTGGTATATGTATTTATTTATTAATGTTACTGATGGGTGTATGCTAGCAGTTCTCTGTTGGCATCAGTTATTCATATTTATTATGAATTAGGGATGATGCAAATTTCTGAATTGAATTCAGTTTGCACATAACTCCACTCACATTCATCAAATCCCCTTCCAAAATATGCCAGATTATGCCAGGCCTGTAGGTGGGTGCACTAAAAACATTTGCATGGCCCGCATAAGGGACAAAGATAATTGCAGATCCTGCACTCAGGAGAATGCTCCTGGCATCCTCCCCCAGAGATGAGTTTTTATCAGTATTTGCTATAAATTCTCTTTTTAACTCATTGGTTTGCACTTGCTATGGATTCTCTAGGAGTTCAACAATCACATTCGCTCTTGTAAGCGGGGGAATAGTCCCGCTACTGTGGGGAACTTTCCTGGCTTCTGCACTATCCCGGTGAAGTGGGCTAGCGAAAGGATCCGAGTCCTCGCTCCCACTTCCTTTAGCCAGTGGCCTCCCTGCCCTTGAGGACTCCCCTTCCACTCTCCTGTCTGGCAGAGTCCTCGTAACCCCAACAAGGCTGGGCCCAGGATTCCCGGGGGGACTCGACCCCTAACCCTGCTGTGGTCACCTAGGATAGGGGCTAGGGTGTCCACTCCAGGGTACTCTCTCTGCACTGGGCACTTCTCTTACCCACTGATCATTACATACAATTTAAAGCAAATGCAAGTTATTTAATCAATAATTAATTTTAAAAAGAATAAGGAAAAATGGGAAAGGTTAAAGGAAACACATTAACCCGCTCTGTGGCAGGAACTTCACAAACAGTGTCTCTGGCATGTCAGGGCAGTTCACAGTCTGTTCCTTGTAAGTCCCAGGCCTTCTTCTCAGGCCCTGGCTGTGGGGATGCTGTGGGTTGGATACTTACTCTGGTGGTGGCCACACGCTCTCAGGCTCTAAGTGGTAGGATGCTTCTTCCCAGTGTCGCCCCCGCCCTGTTGGGGTTACGATCCAAGCCTGGCCTGCAGAGCCTCTTGGCTGAGGTGTCTCCCTGTACTGGGCCCACTGCCCAGGGTCCCCCTCGCTCTCCCCAGCTGCTCACTGCACCCAGCTCCGGACTGCTCCAGCTCCACCACTCCGTCTCAGCACTGCTGCTGCTGCTCTGCCTCCAGCTCCCTGGGCTGCTTCTTTGGCCCCTCTGGCTCTGGTTGCTGCAGCTCTCCTCCCAGGACAGGTCTGCTCTGCAGGCTGCTTCTGTGACTCTACTCCCAGCACTGACCAGCTTTTTGGGCTGCTTTTCTGGCCCCTCTAGAGGCTCTGGTTGCTGCAGCTCTGCTCCCAGGGCAAGTCTGCTCTCTCTGGGCTGTGCCTCTGGCTTTGGGGCTGCAGCTCTGCTCCCAGGACAGGGTCTGCTCTCTCTGGGCTGTGCCTCTGGTCCCTCTGGATCTGGCACAGCTCTGCTCCCCAGCTCAGCTTGGGCCCCTGCTTTCTCCTTAGCTCGGCCCCACTCTGTCTGACCCAGGCAATTCCAGCTCACACGGAGAACGGGACCTCCCTGGCCTCCTGACTCCCTGATTAGCCTGCCTGCCCTGTCGTTCAGGCTGACCTGGAGCATTGGCCTCTTCCCATTGCTCCTAGGGACTGGCAGTCTCAGGGTCCTGATTCCCCATCTACCCTTTCCCCTTTTAGTACTGGGAGCTTGCAACTAAAACACCCCCACTGAATGTTAGTAAGGGGCAACAGTCCCCTTACACTCTGATTCCTCTGGGAAGTACTGCCTTAAAAAGGCACCCTGGTGCATAGTGGAAGCACACACATGCTTCACAGCATGCAGCATGCTCTCCAGTGTAGCCAGGAAGGCATGAAACCATGGCTCTGCCTAATCTCTACTTCTCTCTAACCCGTTTGGGATGCCACGCACTTCCAGCAGAGTAGTGAGAGAGTATTCACTGTGCTCCTGAAAGCACAAGGAGTGCTTTCCAATCAACTCTTATGTAGGCTGTAAGAGAGGCCTTTCTCTCTTCCCTTCCCCCCAGCGCATATTGATGTAAAGGCTAGCTAGTATCTAGTCCTAAAGTAGCACAAGCTCTGTTTCCTATATTTATTTGTACTAAATATCCACATTTTACGCTTAAAGGACCTGTTGGCACTCAGCAAGCCCTTTGGTATCAGCAGAGTAGCACAGGAAATCTAGTAAGTATTAGCTTTTCAGCGTCTACTCACCAAGGCCTCCTGCAATCACCTTAAGGTATCTCCAAGGTGCAGAGTAATGTGGAGGGGGCAGGATTGTTGTGTGGAAATGCATTCAGCAGTATGACATTTTTACAGTGTAAAAAGTTTCTGAGAAAAACATATGCCGTGCAGTACATGTGTTCCTAAACATTAAAACACTTTTTATAAGCCTTTTTGGTCTATCCTGTTACTTTACTTTTCTTAGTTTTAAAGTTGACTCATTTTTATTAAATCAATCAAAGAGGTGAAGAAAACTACATGTGGCAGCTTTTTTCTGTGCTGTCATTTTGTTTCTATTGTTTGAATGCCTTAGAAGGTGGCTATTGTAGTTTTATTGGGAGAGGAATAGGATCCTTATAAAATCCAGGTGTTGACCACATGTTTATCAATCTTTCCATAAACAAAAAAGAGTTTTTATTCCCATATCTGATTTCCTCATGTAAATCCAGCTAAACCTTGTTAATACATGTCTGTGCAAATCTTCAAGCACTTGTTTTGAATCATGCATGTAAGCCAGGGTCAGATTGAGGGGAAATAGAAAAACAGCACTTCCTCTGTAGCAGAAAAAGTCCCGTTTGTTTTTCTTCTGCCATGTCAATGCTTGTGCTGGTTCTACGTCTGTGTACTGCTGCAGCATTCATAACATTTTACACTGATAAGGATGAAGGGTGATTTAAGGTTTCCATACTAAATCAGAAATGCCCAGGATGCAAAGTTCAGATCCAAATCGATACTTCATCAGATCTGGTGGTGGATATCAGTGTTGGAAGGTTGTGTTCACATTAATGGTTTTGGTTTGTCCCAAAAATCAGTGGCATTCAGGTTCACCCTTTTTAATTGAGCTCGTTTCTGTTCAACACTGATTTTTGAACTTGCATTGGGCTCAAACTATGCATATAAAGGGCTTGATTTTTTTTTTAAACAAGACTCTAGTTTTGCAACTCTTAGTATCAATAAGCTGCTGGCCCAAGTAATCAATTGCAGGTGAAAATAACAGATTATAGGTGTCCAACTGCCTGTTGGTGCCCATAGCTGAAATGCTTGCTCCTGGGAATTCCCATTCATATGATGTGGTCCTTACTCAAATGTTCTCATTGACTATATTGGGACATCTCACGTAAGGAAAGACTATGTATGTGAGTATGGGAATGACCGATCAGCCCATAATTTTAATGGAATAAGGATTTTCAGTATGTGGTATAGAATGGCAAATAATGTAGAGCTTGAGTATTATATCTACCTCGCCTGATTATTATATTAATATAATTATGTGAGTTGCTATTATCCTTTATTATTTTTAGAGCTCCCAATAGGATCCAACACACTCTGTAATAAAAGGAAAGGTCCCTTCCCTGAGAAGATTGCAATCTAATTTTAGACATGATGTGGAGGTAAGAAGAGGGGATGGAGTTGTAAAGGCCAAGAATTACAGCAATCGGGTCAGGTGGTTACTCAGCTAAGGAATGTTTGTATCTTGATGGCTTTATTAAAAGTTGTTTTCTTCTTTGAATATAGTGCTGACTCACTTCTTGTGGACATAACAGAAGAACAGTCCTGGAAGCAAGTTAGATTACTTCTACATGTAAAGCCTACTCACTTGAGTAAGAGTTGCAGAATCAGGTCCATAATTTGGACAAAGTTCTCTGTTTAACAGTCTGTACTGCGTTTCACGTGACTGTCAGAGAAATGTGTACTGCTTTACCTAATTAATGTAGCAAACCTTTCATACACTGTTAAAAATCAATTAGGCTCTTTATTTGTTAATTTGGAAGAATGCTAGTTTATTTTTTTGCTTATTGATTTCTAAACATGTTTTCCTTAGCTCTCAACATTTGTTCCTGTATTGAGTTAAGGAGGTTTATAGATTCAAAGTAGTGCTAAATGTATTTATACCTATGTTTTGTTTTTTTTAATTAAGTCACTTTACCCAGACAGCTCATTTTAGACATTCTTTTTTAAAGTTCACTGCCCATGTAATCATTTGATCAATAACATCTCAGTTTTAAACTTTCATTACAGGCTGGAATTTCCTTGGCTTAAAAGTGGTATAAACAATTTAAAACCTACCTTGATTATAATATTCTTGCAAAATATGCTATCACTTGATAATCAAATAGGAAATGTTTAGCAAAGAATAGACATCAAAATGTGCATTTCAAAGGATGCGTAGGTCTCCATAATATATCCAACAACAGCAATGACAGAGTAACTAGTTATTTTAATTACTGATTATTATAATGAGTTCACCTCATTTCCCTGCTTCTTTTGGATGGTTTCACCTCCCCATGCATAGTCATGGCTTCCATTGTCCAATTGCTCGAAACTTTTGTTGATTAAAGGCAGTTTTATAAAATTTAGTTACAATTTGCATAGCAATTTTCATGTCAATGCCACTAACAACGGGTCACCGCTGAATAGAGCCCACTTTAATTGGGAAGGAAATTATTCCCTTTACATGTGAGTCAGAAAATCCAAGCTAATTGTGAACACTGGGAGCCCTGGGACCCAGAGAGAACTAACATTTTGTTATCCATGGTGACATGCCCTCTCTTCTGAAAAAAGTGGTATTTTCTACAAATAGGCAACAGGCACATGGCCTGTTGGATCAGGTTACATCAGGCTATGTTGTGTTACATGATGTGACATGCCCTGCCATGACCTGAGGCAATGTCATCTTGTGTTACCTTGGTAGAGAAATACTGTTCTTTATTAAACAAGTGAGTAGAAGGCTAATCATCTGTGGGCATGAAGCATTTTTATGCTATTTGTCAGTAAAAGTGGTGGGTAGCAAGCATCCTGTTCTTTTGATTCCTATTTGGAGAATTCTAAGGAAACTAAAATCAATATGAATCATCTATTACTATTACTTACAGTTGATTATATATTTTACAAGCCTAATTTACTATTTGCTGTGGTACACAAAGAAAAAGAATTACTATAATATTACAAACAGACATAGCACATGGAGAGTGAATAGACAATGGCACCTATTTGGTTATGGAAATGAGGAATGTTGGAGAGGGGATATTTAGTAATCTTCTTAGATGGAAATACTTAGTGTTGGAAGCCTAACTATTTATACATTTTTATGCATAGACTGGTCATTATTACTCTTCTATGGTTCTTATAAGCTTCTTGCTTAAATAGTACATTATGAAAATGAGTCACCACAACTGTAAGGAGTGATAAAACTATATCTACAGTCTGACCCTAAGGGTGATTCTATCAGGACAGTGACTCTTGATGAGTAACAGGCTTGAATTATTGCATTATGTGAAATTATCAAGGGAACCCATTGTGTTTGGCCATTCAGTCTAATGATCTTTAATATTATTTCTTATTGATATATGCAGCATGTAAATTCACTTTTAAAAGATTTGCACAAAGAAAAGTGAACACTATTACATAGGTACAGCTATCTGCTGATTTTACAGTAAATTATTGGTGCATGGTACAGAATGTAACCTTTTGGTTATATTCTTCAGTAAAAGGAATAGGTTAGAGAGGGTTTTTATGCAAATTAGTAATGCTGTGTGTTGAAAGCCTAATTGTACTTTTTATTGTTAGACAAGTCAATACTGCTTTAATACACATTTTATAAGCTTCTTGCTAAAATTGTATATGTAAGGGATTAGTTCCCATAGATGAAAGGCATAATCTTAACAATGAGGCCATATAAGCAGAATGGTTGAAGTACTGATAAAGAATTTGTTAGCTCCAACATAGAATAAGTCTTATTAGTCTTATTAGTCACCACTGTTTGACCCACTACTGTTCACTGTATGAGCTATATGTATTGGCTGATGGAATGAACAGAGGCTACTCTAATTTTATTCTTCCCAGTTACAGTAAATAAGTACAGTTGTGAAAAATATTTTGCTGTAAAGCAAAAATAATCAACTGGCTTTTTCGTTAGTGTTCATGAATGGGAAATGAGGAATCCCATAAAAAGGGCCTTGTTTTTCCTATGAAAACTGCTGTGTCCCTAGCAGAACAGCACATCACAAAGGATTCTGGAAGAAGGTCAAAGTTCAAGCTCAGTTTTCGATCTCACTTGATCTAAATCTTCCCGCATGTTCAACAGAGCTCATTGTCACAAATGATAAAATTTGGATGGTAAAGGATGATGGTCAGTCCATCAAAGGAAAATATCAAAAAAATTATTTCTAAAATGTGCTCCATATATGAAAAAAAAATTGTTTTCTGTTCCTTCCTATACAGTTCTTGCTTTTTAAACTAGAACTGATAAATAACTTCTTTTCAGTGGTGGTAAAATATGAAAACAGAAATGTATCAATCTTTGACAAAAGCATTGCAAGAGAACAGAGGCCAGCCCCGTGAAATGAGAAAATGCAGAGGAGTGTACAAAGATGAGTTCAGAAGGATTCCTTGGTATTTTCTACCATCAAAGATTCAGAGTAAGTTACAGGATGATTGAATGATGGCAACATATGGTATATAGCAATATGTGTAATATGGTCTATATGTGTAATATGGTATATAGCAATATGTGTAATAGGTCTACAATGGAACGTATGTCTTCCTGCATCTCTGGGAAAAGAGCCAGACCTGTAAACTGTGACATGGGACTAAGCGCAGCCCATCAAAATACCTACCAGTTTGCTTTGCCTCCAGAGCTGCACCAGATGGAGAGACCTCCTTCTGTAGAGCCGTACAACCTCCTTATTCAAGACACTCCTAAATTATTTACACAAATATTTTTGAATTCTTATAACTACCTGACTTGTCTCAGAATTGTATCAGTTGGTCTGCATTTCAGAAGAATGATAATTACTCTCTGGAGCGCTACAAAGGTCTTTACCCCAATAGTCCCAGCACTTCTGAAATGGCAGGCAAACAACAGATAAATGTGGTTGTGGCACTTAAAATCCAAGGTTCAGATGAAGCAACTTAGGAAATTGCTCAGTAACCAAGCTCTTTGGTGAACCAGTAGATAAGTTAATATCAAATTGTCGAAAAAAAGAAGAAATTCCCTCATTCATAGAATCATAGAATCATAGAATCATAGAATATCAGGGTTGGAAGGGACCCCAGAAGGTCATCTAGTCCAACCCCCTGCTCGAAGCAGGACCAAGTCCCAGTTAAATCATCCCAGCCAGGGCTTTGTCAAGCCTGACCTTAAAAACCTCTAAGGAAGGAGATTCTACCACCTCCCTAGGTAACGCATTCCAGTGTTTCACCACCCTCTTAGTGAAAAAGTTTTTCCTAATATCCAATCTAAACCTCCCCCATTGCAACTTGAGACCATTACTCCTCGTTCTGTCATCTGCTACCATTGAGAACAGTCTAGAGCCATCCTCTTTGGAACCCCCTTTCAGGTAGTTGAAAGCAGCTATCAAATCCCCCTTCATTCTTCTCTTCTGCAGACTAAACAATCCCAGCTCCCTCAGCCTCTCCTCATAAGTCATGTGCTCTAGACCCCTAATCATTTTTGTTGCCCTTCGCTGGACTCTCTCCAATTTATCCACATCCTTCTTGTAGTGCGGGGCCCAAAACTGGACACAGTACTCCAGATGAGGCCTCACCAGTGTCGAATAGAGGGGAACGATCACGTCCCTCGATCTGCTCGCTATGCCCCTACTTATACATCCCAAAATGCCATTGGCCTTCTTGGCAACAAGGGCACACTGCTGACTCATATCCAGCTTCTCGTCCACTGTCACCCCTAGGTCCTTTCCGCAGAACTGCTGCCTAGCCATTCGGTCCCTAGTCTGTAGCGGTGCATTGGATTCTTCCATCCTAAGTGCAGGACCCTGCACTTATCCTTATTGAACCTCATCAGATTTCTTTTGGCCCAAACCTCCAATTTGTCTAGGTCCTTCTGTATCCTATCCCTCCCCTCCAGCGTATCTACCACTCCTCCCAGTTTAGTATCATCTGCAAATTTGCTGAGAGTGCAATCCACACCATCCTCCAGATCATTTATGAAGATATTGAACAAAACCGGCCCCAGGACCGACCCCTGGGGCACTCCACTTGACACCGGCTGCCAACTAGACATGGAGCCATTGATCACTACCCGTTGAGCCCGACAATCTAGCCAGCTTTCTACCCACCTTATAGTGCATTCATCCAGCCCATACTTCCTTAACTTGCTGACAAGAATACTGTGGGAGACCGTGTCAAAAGCTTTGCTAAAGTCAAGAAACAATACATCCACTGCTTTCCCTTCATCCACAGAACCAGTAATCTCATCATAAAAGGCGATTAGATTAGTCAGGCATGACCTTCCCTTGGTGAATCCATGCTGACTGTTCCTGATCACTTTCCTCTCATGTAAGTGCTTCAGGATTGATTCTTTGAGGACCTGCTCCATGATTTTTCCAGGTACTGAGGTGAGGCTGACTGGCCTGTAGTTCCCAGGATCCTCCTTCTTCCCTTTTTTAAAGATTGGCACTACATTAGCCTTTTTCCAGTCATCCGGGACTTCCCCCGTTCGCCACGAGTTTTCAAAGATAATGGCCAAGGGCTCTGCAATCACAGCAGCCAATTCCTTCAGCACTCTCGGATGCAACTCGTCCGGCCCCATGGACTTGTGCATGTCCAGCTTTTCTAAATAGTCCCTAACCACCTCTATCTCCACAGAGGGCTGGCCATCTCTTCCCCATTTTGTGATGCCCAGCGCAGCAGTCTGGGAGCTGACCTTGTTAGTGAAAACAGAGGCAAAAAAAGCATTGAGTACATTAGCTTTTTCCACATCCTCTGTCACTAGGTTGCCTCCCTCATTCAGTAAGGGGCCCACACTTTCCTTGGCTTTCTTCTTGTTGCCAACATACCTGAAGAAACCCTTCTTGTTACTCTTGACATCTCTTGCTAGCTGCAGCTCCAGGTGCGATTTGGCCCTCCTGATATCTTTCCTACATGCCCGAGCAATATTTTTATACTCTTCCCTGGTCATATGTCCAACCTTCCACTTCTTGTAAGCTTCTTTTTTATGTTTAAGATCCGCTAGGATTTCACCATTAAGCCAAGCCGGTCGCCTGCCATATTTACTATTCTTTCGACTCATCGGGATGGTTTGTCCCTGTAACCTCAACAGGGATTCCTTGAAATACAGCCAGCTCTCCTGGACTCCCTTCCCCTTCATGTTAGTCCCCCAGGGGATCCTGGCCATCTGTTCCCTGAGGGAGTCGAAGTCTGCTTTCCTGAAGTCCAGGGTCCATATCCTGCTGCTTACCTTTCTTCCCTGCATCAGGATCCTGAACTCAACCAACTCATGGTCACTGCCTCCCAGATTCCCATCCACTTTTGCTTCCCCCACTAATTCTACCCGGTTTGTGAGCAGCAGGTCAAGAAAAGCGCCCCCCCTAGTTGGCTCCCCTAGTACTTGCACCAGGAAATTGTCCCCTACGCTTTCCAAAAACTTCCTGGATTGTCTATGCACCGCTGTATTGCTCTCCCAGCAGATATCAGGGAAATTAAAGTCACCCATGAGAATCAGGGCATGCGATCTAGTAGCTTCCTTGAGTTGCCAGAAGAAAGCCTCATCCACCTCATTCATCTAAACACATTAGATAAGACAATCAGCAAAGTAGGTACGCATCAGACAAGTCTAGAGAGGCAGGAATAGATGAATTTGCTTAAGTCCTACATCCCCCAGTTTAAACTAATCATTTAGAGTTTTGGTTGACACTAATTTCATCTACTCCCCTATTTAATTTGTTCATCCTCATTCGCTATTTGCCCATTCTAATTTCCTACATTGTTATGCTTCTGAATAGGGTTGCATTCTAACCTCACATATATGATCCCTATTCCCACTGAAAGGCTTCTGATTATTTCAGTGGAATTTTCACAAATTTTATTTCCGGTGTTACTGGTGCCCCTACTCATGCAGCCTTATCAACTGTTCTGGCAATGATGTGTGGATTTTTGCGTGATTTTCAGATTATGTCTAAATCACCCAGTAGACTTTATATCAGCTTGGACGTTCAGATCTAGATCCAATGTGCTGCACACATGACAAAAACTGTTTTCATCTGACAAAAATGTTAAATCCCATTGGCAAAGAGTATGTCTCCACATACTGAAAATGAGGCAAAAATCCAGCACTCGTCTTACTAATTTATTTTGAAATGCAAATCTTTTCATATTGCTCCATCAATAATCTTTATAAATGCATGAAAAATTACTCAGGCATCTGTGCTGTCAGTTTTTAGCTTTTTAATATATATATATAAAAAGATGCTCAAGTACTGACACCATATAGACTAACACTGTGTCCAAGTATGCAGTCCTTACTCAGGCAAAATTGATATCAAAATTAGCAGGTTAAAGTATCTACTTAGAAAACATTCATTGGTGGAATAAATTGTGGTCACTTTTCATCAACCCACCTGTATATCTGTTTGTTACAAACCAGAATTTAATTGTATCATATGAAATTAATTGTAAAATCATTCAGAAGTCTAGAAAATATTTTTATTAGTCAATGCATGCCTATGGAGCAAGTTAATATGCAAAAACTACTAAGGTTCTGTGGTCCCTTTTCTGTAGTGTTGTACGCAAGGCACATACACAGTGACAAGAAAATTGGATTTCTAAAATTCTTGTGCTGTCATTAACCTAAGAAACTAATCCAGTTGGCTCAACTCACATAGACTTCTGTATTTGTGTGGAGTTACATTAAAGTCAGATTACCCAATGTATTTCCAAAGGTTGTAGAATGAGCAATGTGAAAAATATGGCAATTCTGGAGAAAGTCAATAGATTTTGCACAGACACAGACTCTGTTCTGGTGGATCTGAATGCAGTCTGGGGGCTTAAGACTTGTTAGATTGTAAGATCTTTGGAACAGTGATTGGCTTTTGTTCTGTTTATATGGCACTTCGCACAATGGGGTCCTGATCCATGATAGGGCCTCCTTAGTAGCTACTACAATACAAATAATAAATAATCACTATTAATAATAATATAGGTTAAAATATTTGCTTACAACATGTGATTTTTATGTTAACAATATCACTTTAATGTAATAATAAGCACACCCAATGGATATATTTGTTCTCTGGATTCTAGATTATTTTTTTTAAGCTTGATATACACATTGTTCTTTCTGAACAGCATTTAGGGAAAATTGATAGAGTCATTATTTATTGTCTTCCCTTCACTTTTCATACTGTAGACTTCAATGGTAGGACCTTATTGGAAATTAATTCGTCATGTGTTTTCTGACAAAATCCATTCACTTGCTTTGTTGTTGGTGTTTGCAATTTATTTTACATTGATTTTGAACTATTTCCTGACAAAAAGCTTAGTTACGATAAAACCACACTTCAAAAGAGTTATCTGCCCATTTAAACAACATCACTAGAGTCCTGACCTTATATTTAAAAAAGGCTGTCATTCATGAGATTATAGTATTGTACCAACATTTTCAAAAGCCCTGAACATCAAAAGGTCTGGAAATAGTTACTTAAATTTGCAGCAACAACACTTACTTATGTTGGTTGTTAATTCTTAATGTTCTACATTTAAGCTTTCTGATGTATTGCTATGACTATGTTATATAATGGTTCTTGTTGTAAATAGGTATCTTAACAAAGCTTTTTGCCTATGTTTTTCTTTTTTTTTCCAAATCCCCAAATTACTAAAAGATTGTCAATTTTTCTTTCTAGCCCTGTTTTTAACAGTACTTGATAGTCAACAGTTACTTATTCAAAATGACCTTAGATCTGACACAGGGTCTTGGTTTGTCTTTCTGAATATATATATTGCTGGAACCAGGGTATCGTATCAGCTCAGTAAGAAGGGAGTATGCTGAGCCTATAAATTCCTCATGATGGTGTATATGCAGAGTTTAGAAAACTCGATAAAAGATAACATGAGGAGGTTATGGCTCTCTCCTTGAGAGCTTGCAAACTCTACACCTTCATGGCTCTTTTCTTACTCAGAGGTCAGTGAACACATCTTGTTCGATATAACGGGCGGTGAAGATAATCAGAATAGTACTATTCTTAGAAATAGTGTGTGCTTCTAAGATCCAGAGTAGAATAGTTCCCTTCTGCAGTGTTTGTAAGATTTGATGGAGGAAAGGTTCCTTGTGTGCTGTTTGTAAACTTCTCAGGAGAGAGTTTGTGGCATCTACAATCTACAGAAGAAAAACTCCCTCCTGGGAAATGAATACAACTCACAGGAGTAATGCTGTGGAATTCTAAAACACCACTTTGGCTAAAGAGGCTAAAGTTGCAGGTAGCTGCAAATGTGTTAAACTCCATCACATACAATAGCTAGGATTTACAAATGTTGAGTCTGATTCCCCCAACTCCAGTTAAATCAATGGAATTATACTGGGGGTAAAGCTGGAGTACCACAGCAGTAAATCAGATGTATATAAAGTAGGTAGCATAGATTATAAAAACCCCTTACTCACTTTAAACAGTATCTCACTCCTCAAGTAGTCTGACTGAAATAAATGGAACTACAATGAGAGTAATGCATTACTTAATGTGAGTAATGGTGGCAGAAGCTAACCCACAGCAATTAATTCCAAAGTTAGCTGACCAGACTTCTCCAGATGAGGTCAAAGGTACCAGTCCTTCTTGAGGACAATCACAGCAAACTAAATATGGAGTTTGTGGACCAAGCCATTTCTGACCTAAAAAGTTAAGAAACCTTTGCAAAAGGAAAAAAGTCTCATATATTAATATTTAATGAATTTCTTGTCTAATTACTTTCAAATTACCAGATAAATACCCTTCTGGCAGAATACTAGTTATGAGAATTTTTAGGTGAGTTTGTCCAATTTTGGTTGACTGGTCAAAATTTGGTTTATAGTGAAAAAATTTTATGCAGAGTTTGCCAAATCTACATAATGTAACACAACAGTTTTTGTTTACATTTTCTCTGAGAGGTTTATGGTTGCTACATTATAGTTATTGAAAGTGTGGCTGACAAGAAAATAACTCAGGATTTCATTTGGTCCTTTAAAACAAAATCATTGTTAGCTCTGTATTGCCAATCATGTAATTTCATGAAGAAAAGAGTGTGGCTGCAGTACCATTTTAATTTTAGTACCAAAGTAGAGAGAGACCTTTAACCCCTTCATGCACAAAAAGTATTCATATTAACGGCAAAAAGACAAATGTATTTGAAAGCATCTTTTAACCGTCTTCTTTCAGTTTCTCTTTCCTTCCAAACACACTGCTTGCTTAGTCTGGCATAAGAAGCCAGTGTGAGTTTAACAGACATATTTTTTAAATTGGTTAATCAAAGAATACTGGACAGCACGTCTTCATCTGACATCTGTTGATATGGAACAGGAGAGTAGCCAGTGTGACAGTGAAGGTGTTTTCTACGTTTTTCCTAAGCTTAAAAAAAAACCAGGGCATAGAGCTGTACAACCCATAACAATGTGCAAGTCTTTATATGATGTTGTTCACCAGAGACTTGTCAATAGACTGAGCCATATTGGTTCTGGCAGTCTTTCTATTGGGACAATATTTGCCTTGAAGTACTATCTTTTCTCTTTTTCAATGTCAGCCTGAAGGCTCTTACACAACATATGTTCATTTCATGTCTTAGAGATATTGCTTCTGGTATTGCAAATGCATTACCACATTGAGGTTTTTTGTAAAACAGATGGTACATATTAAGGTCTCCTTTTCTTAGATGATTTCTGCAACAATTGCACTGCACTCCTCACGCTGACAAAAACATCAGCAGCATCATGCAGTGCAGCACTAGATTATGTCAGAATGGTAAATGAATGCCCACAGCACAATGAGCTAGGAAGGTTGAGCCAGCTTCCTTAGAGAAATGAAAGGTGGTGTGAGTCATATTTGGTAGAAGTTCAGTTACAGGTTGAGGCTCCAGTCCTACAAAGTGATCTATTGGAAGACAACACTCACATGGAGTTTCAGTGATTTCAATGAGCTCTACGTGGGTGAAAAGATATTCCTTACACAGGCCCGCTGACAACAATTCTGGGCCCCAGGGCAGAACAGTTAATGGGCCAGAGCTGCTGCTGGCTACGCTGCTGGGCATTCTCTTCTGGCACAGCCAGGGCTTCCACATGCCTTCCTGGCTGCCTTTGCCACCACCGGTACCACAGCCCTGCAGCCTGCCCAGGTGATTTAAAAGGGCCCGGGACTGGGGCCCCCCACAGTCCTTTTAAATTGCCCAGGCCCCTGGGCAATTGCCCCCTCTGCCCCTCCCCCCCATCAGCAGGTCTGGCCTTAAATAATGAACTAGTTGGACCGTGCTCCCTATTGTTAGAATATTCAAAACCTTGTGTTGGCATAAGCAGCCCACTCTGTGCCCCAAATGGAGCTGGCCATTTATCTGGACACTCAGGGAACCAGGAGAATGAAGATGAGGAGGGGGCTGAGGAGACCATGGACCCTGATGGGGTGAAGGTGCTGGATGGAGTTGGTGGAGCTGGATCATACCCAGTAACCAAAATAAGGGCCATCAAAGGCAGTTTGACAACAAATTTGCAGGTGAGCAGTGAAGAGGGGACGAGTAAGAGTTAAATTAGTCACACTGTCATGAGTAGCGTGCAGAATGACCTCTTCAGTAACATCATGGTGCCATAGGGCCAAGCAAAAACAAAAAGTCAGTTTGACTGCGATTACAATGAGAAAGGCATGGGGAGTGGATCCATGGCTGCACTGCAGGGTTACTTCTCTGATTTGTGTTCTTTCCCTTTTACAGCAGCTGTCTTCTTGGAGGGGCCCTTATCCCAAACAGTGTGGTGAGAGAGATTGGCACTAGTAGGTAGCTCTCTTGCTCTCCCTCTCCTCATTCAGGAGTTGGATCAGATGCTGTAGAGTCACTAATAGGGACAGGGCCAAGGTATCAGTGGGTCAGAGGTGAACTAAGCTGGCTGTGGAGGTGCACATTAGAGCTGGGCAAAAAAATTTCACCAAAACTTTCTTTTGACAAAAAATAGATTTGGCCACACCAAAATGTTTCATAAAGTGATATCGGTTTTGCCAAACTGTTCGTGTTGGGGGTGGAAAGAAATTTGAAAACATCAAAACATTTCATGTCAACCTTTTTCTAAATGAAATGTTCTGATTTTTTGATTCAAAACTACTTTTCTTTTCAAAATGGCCTCCAACTTTATTTTTAAAAAGTTTAAAAAATGGTCACAATCAAAACAAAGCATTTAGCTGTGGGCTGAATGAAGTGATTCTTTCTGTGTTTTGAAACCTTTTGTTTGACTTGAAATTAACTTTTTTTCAACTTTTTGGTTTGCTGAAAATTTTGAAATTTTTTTGATTTGACCCAATTTTTTTTTTCAGAACTGCCAGCAGACCAAAAAAATCAGTTATTTGTGCAGCTCTACTGCACACATTACGGGAACAGTTTGTCTTTGCATTCCTGTGGCGGGTTAACTGCAAATGCTGGGTGAGGGGTTATGTCTTTGCCAGTCCATGTACAAGCCTACTAATACAGAATGGTGGTGTTGGCAGTCACCACATAAAACTTGTTTAGCTTCCTGATGAGTGCTAGGCTCAAAGAGCAGCGCCTTTGGCAACATGTGGACAGAGCAGTAGCTGGGTACTAGAATATAACTTGACAGCTGCCTTTTGAAAATCCCTGAAGCTAAGTGCTTATCTAGTGTTGGAATGTCTAGGCACCCTGGGCAGCAGCCAAATTTTCAAAATTTTGGCACTGCCCACACTCAACTTGGAAAATTCCTCAAGTTTTAAGGGCAGCCACAAGTTAGTATTCCCATTCCCTGCTGTGCACCCTCTTTGCACCTATGAACTCTTTCCCCACCCTCCACATAACTTTTTAAAATTCTTCATGCAATATGAAGTTCTACAAGTTAGAAGAAGGTTCATTAGTTTCCGGCAATACCATTTTTAAAATTACTCTCACGGAGTGGATAAACAATGCTTTAATATTCCCTGTGAACATCATGTGAGCCTGATACTTTACAGCCTGTATCTTCCTATGAATGACACTACTGTTCTGAACTGTATTGTATGACAATTAGCAATGAGAGTGAAATAGCTCAGAAAATCAGGCCACCATCTGGGTTCAAAATCAGTTTTGAATGAATTTAAATAAGATTATGGCATTAGCTGTGACTCATAAAAATTATAGATGGGAGCAGACTATCATTTCCACTAAGGTGTTGAACTGTCAAACTAATTTGGCTCTTCAGCAAATCACCAGATTCCTCAGTTCATGAGCACCCGCATTCACTGCAATTCTGCCTTCTTCCAATCCATGGATGTTTTTCTGTGTTGTATTTGCATTGTTCAATCTGATAGGGGATATCAAATCTTAAATAAGTGTATTTTCCAGTTACAGTTTTTCCTGTCATATTATTAAGATTTTTGTCAAAATGCCCTATCAAGCGCAACAGAGAAATAGCTAATATCTAAAAATATGGACCACAAAGGAATAAGAATGGGATGAAGCACGTTGTAGTCAAAAGAACATAGTGTTTGTAGACATATTTAAGAAAAAAATGCATTTTAAAGAGCCCAGGTGTGTGTGGTAAATTGGACTGTTAGTTACAATGATTTTATGTGAATGTTGAACTTGATCATTGCCTGTTTTGGCAGAATTTACAATTTACACGGTTCTATCTTGGCGTGAACAGCTGAGCCCAGTGGAGGATTTAGCCCCAGAGGAGGACAGGTATTACTTTTATCTTCACCCTCCCTCCAGGTTTCTATCTGTCTATGTCAGTGGTGTCAAACTCCTGGCCTGTTTGATGTATTTGTGTGGTTTGCACGACACATTCACATTCACCAGAACTAAGGCCAAGACATTCGTAAGTGACAAACTTTTTGGGGTTTCCAGCTTGAGACAACTCAAAAAGTACAGAGCACTCAAACTCTGAACATCACATCTCTTTAAGGGCTCCCCCTTTGGGCACCAAAAAATCACTAGTCATTTTTGAATATCTTGGCCTTAGTTTTAGGCTGAAAAAAATAAAGTATCTAAGCCTTCTTGGTTGACACCTTTTCCCCCAGACCATTGCAAATATGAATTGTCAGCCGATGCAGTGCTGACTCTGAATGGGCAGACAGCTTGAAATAATGACTCTGAGGGGCGTGAGATCTTGCACTTCCTTTTAATCAAACTGGGATTTAAATGTCAGCATTAAGCAAAGGGTAGAAATAGGCATGGTTCTAAAGGGGAGCATATTTACCCAAATCTGACAACAAGGTACAAATAATGATAAGTAAACTTCAGGTGCTAACTATAGGCTGAATTTCACTCTTGTCCTTTGTGTAAACCTCCTGTTAACATCAGTGGGAGATCAGATGACGATTGAGGGCAGAATGTAGTCCTAAATTCAACCCTGGCTCATGGGAGAAAGTGATCTGGCCAGTATTTTTTAACATTTAATAGATGGTTTGCCATGTTTTTTCAGTTTACTAGGATAATGAGCCATTTCTTTCCCTGAATTTATTGTGTTCCAAATTAACAATGGCACCTTGTTTTCTTAGACTTCATGCCCATTAGGGAAATGCATAATTCATTATAGAGATGTGTGGGGATTGAGGTACTTGTGTTTGTGATCAGCTTTTACAAACAGGAAAGAAATGACCACTTTATGTAAACAGCCAGTGAAACAGTTGGTTTGATTTGGTTTTTCCCATTATCTTTTAGCCTCATTGATTCCTTCTTTTTTTTTTTTTAACAATGCCACAAATTCTTGTGAAATGCAACACAACAAGCCTGGTTTTTTTGTAACGGGGATAGCATACATAACTTTGATCTGAATAAAAATTATTAATTTATATAACAGCTTTCTGATTCTAAAAAAGTTACATATAGATAAGCAAGGGAAAAAATATCTCTGTTTGATAAGGTCTTGCAAACAGCACATTTTAAGGGTCTGTGCTCCAGGTCTGAATTAGCTAGCAAACAGTTCTGGCAAATGTCCAGTTTTAACATTTTTAAAAACATTTTTAGGCTGATAAATGCTTTGTCTTTCAGCAATTCAGCATGTGCACTGTGTTGATATCTGCTCATAGTGCTGTACCATGTTTATTTTTGTTTCACTCCATTTCAGCCAAACATGGGCACTGAGGTGAATTCTTGTGAAAAGAAAACAAAGAATATTTTGGCAAACCAAAAGAAATTCTTCACATGTCACTTGGCCCTACGACCAGGAGGTGTGAAGTAAGAGGCTGAAATGCTAGAGACATCAAATGCTTTAAAAGCTAGCACTTGAATGTTTAAAAAATAGACTGTCAGCTGAAATTTTCAATGTGTAAGAGACAGAGGAAGGGCTCAAAGGTGTTTAAAAAGGGCTGCTGGCTGGACTTGAATCAGGAGCAGTAATACTGACAAATTCATTGGTGCTGATGGTGGGAGGTGGTGGTATTGTAAGTGATTGAGGCACTGAAGATGATGGCACAAGAGTTGCAGCCATTGTCATTAGTGGTTGTGGGAGGGGGAGGGGTGTCAGCATTGTTAGCAGCATTATTTCTGGTGAAGGAATCTATGCTTCTGTCAGAGTGCAACCTTCACGTTCCTGTTAAACAGAGTATTTTGTAGGTTGTTTAGAGGGATTGGGGGGAATTTCAGGTCTCGTTTTTGCCATGTCTGCAGACACCACAGGCTTGGCTGTTCCTGTCCCTGGTTCCCAAATGGGGAAATAACAAAGCAACCTGGAAGCTATGATTTTGGCTGTTGTTCAAATGCCTCTTTTCTGGCTCTTACATAAAAAGATAGTGTTTATTTTGTTTGTAGCAAAAGATGCCACAGAAATGCACCCAGATACACCCTCCTCCCTGTCCCCTACTTTAATCTTGATTAGACACCCCATCAGTGAAAGGACGGAGGCAGCACACTGATCTTGCAGTAGAGCCTGGATAAATTCAGTGCCTTGCATGGTGACATGTTTCAGAGGGGTTGCCGTGTTAGTCTCTATCAGCAAAAACAACGAGGAGTACTTGTGGCACCTTAGAGACTAACAAATTTATTTGGGCATAAGCTTTTGTGGGCTATAACCCACTTCATCAGATGCATGGATTGAAAAATACAGTAGGCTGGTATAAATATACAGCACGTGAAAAGATGGGAGTCGCCTTACCAAGTGAGGGGTCAGTGCTAACGAGGCCAATTCAATCAGAGTGGGTGTGGCCCATTCCCAACAGTTGACAAGAAGGGGTGAATATCAAGAGAGCCACTCCCAGTCTTTATTCAGACCTAAATATAACACAGTTCTGTACTTTAAAATATATATAATCCTTTCATTTTCTCTCAGAGCTTATTTCTCAGTCTCTTTAGTGTTGCCATAATAGATAGGTATGTATGTATATCATCTGGATTTTTCAGAGCTTGAGAAGAATGGCAGCATCTCAGTTCTTTGCCAAACATTTCTGAGCCTTGGCAGCTAACAAAAGTCTGGGCATTTTTACAGCTTGCAGGATTCCAGTCCTTTGGGTAATAGTTGACTGGTCTCTTCCGTTCCTGGTTAGACAGGAAATCTGTATCCTGTATCCAAATCTGTATCCTGTATCGGGACTGAGCCTTCACAGCAGACACATCTCTTGATCTTGCATCAATCAACTTCTGAGTCCAAAGAGCTGTCTTTCATTCCTGTAATTGCAGCCTTTCCCTGAGAGCTCTGATTGGCCACTCTCAGATGGCCACTCTCAGATGTGTAGAAACTGCAAGACTGCTTGCCCTCAGTGAAAACTTCTTCGCTTCAGAAAGAATTAGTGACCATGTCTAGTAACTGCCACATTCTGCTTCTGGATGTTTCTAAGTCGTTCTAGCTAACTGCACAGTATATTCAAACTAAAATCCATGTCTCCTCACTGCTTCCCTCCAATTCTTTGGATTTAAAATAGGGCTGTCAAGCAATTAAAAAAATTATTTGCTATTAATCACATGATTAAAACTTGAATTGCTATTAATTGTGCGATTAATCGCACTGTTAAACAATAATAGAATACCATTTATTTAAATATTTTTGGATGTTTTCTACATTTTAAAATATATTTATTTCAATTATAACCCAGACTATAAAGTGTACAATGCTTACTTTGTATTTATTTTTATTACAAATATTTGCTCTGTAAAAAACAAAAGAAATTGCATTTTTCAATTCACCTAATACAGGTACTGTAGTGCAATCTCTTTATCATGAAAGTTGAACTTACAAATGTAGAATTATGTACAAAAAATAACTGCATTTAAAAATAAAACAATGTAAAACTGTAGAGCCTACAAGTCCACCCAGTCCTATTTCTTCTTCAGCCAATCACTCAGACAAACAAGTTTGTTTACATTTGCAGGAGATAATGCTGCCCACTTCTTGTTCACAATGTCACCTGAAAGTGAGAATAGGTGTTCTCATGTCACTGTTGTAGCCGGTGTCGCAAGATATTTACATGCCAGATGCACTAAAGATTCATATGTCCCTTCATGCTTCAGTCACCATTCCAGAGGACATGCGTCCATGCTGATGACAGGTTCTGCTTGATAACAATCCAAAGCAATGTGGACCGACACATGTTCATTTTCATCATCTGCGTCAGATGCCACTAGGAGAAGGTTGATTTTCTTTTTTTGGTGGTTCTGGTTCTGTAGTTTCTGCATCGGAGTGTTGCTCTTTTAAGACTTCTGAAAGCACATGCTCCACACCTCGTCCCTTTCAGATTTTGGAAGACATTTCAGATTCTTTAATTTTGGGTCACATACTGTAGCTATCTTAAGAAATCTCACATCGGTACCTTCTTTGTGTTTTTTCAAATCTGCAGCAAAAGTGTTCTTAAAATGAACAACATGTTCTGACAGAGACGGATTTACCGTGAAACAAATGACGGGGGGGGGGGGGTCCCAAAATGCAGGACAAATCTCATCTGACAACATGCCCCTGAGTCCCGGCAGGTGGCGCAGCAGGGCTTAGGCAGGCAGTGCTGCCTGCATTCCGTGGCTGGTGGCCCCACGCCGCTCCCAGAAGTGGCTGGCTGCTGGCACGTCTCTGTGTGCCAGTGGCGGGGGGAGGTGGCTCCACGCGCTGCCCCCACCCCAGGCAGCACACGGAGACCTGCTGTCCCCCTTCCCCCAAGGGGCACTCCCTGTAAGGCAGCTCCCTTTCCTCTGCCTCTGTCCTGCCTCTGTCTACCTCTGTCCCTCTGCCTCAGTGCTGCCTCTGTCCCTCCACGCTGCGCCACTCCCAGAAGCGGCCGGCATGTCCATGAGGCCCCTGGAGGGGGGGGTCTTCGCACGTTGCCCTTGCCCCAAGCACTGACTCCACAGCTCCCATTGGCCAGGAACTGCGGCCAATGGGAGTTGTGAGGGCGGCGCCTGTGGGCAGCAGCGTGCAGAGACCCCATGCCCCCCCCACCTAGGAGCTACTGCCAGAGGAGTGTGTGCTGGTCGCTTTGGGAGCCGCACCACCTGAGGTAAGCGTGGCCCCCCAACCCCTGCTGCACCCCAGGCCCATGCTCCAGCCCAGAGCCTGCACCCAAACTTCCTCCCAGAGCCCACACCCCTCACTCCCTTCCACACCCCTGCCCCAGCCCAGAGCCCACACCCTGCACCCTCTCCTGTACCCCAACCCCCTGCCCCAATCAAGGTACTTCACTTTATTTTCATTTACTTCCCATTACTTATAATATAGGAGGAGGCTGAAGAAAAAGAGAATGAAAAATGGGGGAGATAAGAGAGAATGTTCTTTTTCTTGGCTGGGTTCCAAGGGGGGGGGAGCAAAAGTGAAGCTGAGCACAGGGCTCCACTGACTCTAAATCCACCACTCTGTTCTGACTCATCATCTGAGAATACTATAACATGACATATATGGTAGAATGTGGGTAAAACAGAGCAGGAGACATACAATTCTCCCCCAGGAGTTCTGTCAGAAATTTAATTAACATATTATTTTTGCCAAGAGTCATCAGCATGGAAGCGTGTTCTCTGGAACAACGGCCGAAGCATGAAGAGGCATATGAATCGTTAGCACATCTGGCATATAAATATCTTGCGATGCCAGCTACAACAATGCCATGCAACACCTGTTCTCAATTTCTGGTGACATTGTAAATAAGAAGTGGGCAGAATTATCTCCCGCAAATGTAAACAAACATGTTTGTCTCAGTAATTGGCTGAATGAGGAGTAGGACTGAGTGGACTTGTGGGCTCTAAAGTTTTACATTGTTTTGTTTTTGAGTGCAGTTATGTCACAAAAAAACACCTACATTTGGAAGTTGCACTTTCATGATAAAGAGAGTGCACTACAGTACTTTGTCTGAGGTGAATTGAAAAATACTGTTTCTTTTATCACTTTTACAGTGCAAATATTTGTAATAAAAATAATAATGTAAAGTGAGCACTGTACACTTTGTATTCTGTGTTGTAATTCAAATCAATATATTTGAAAATATAGAAAAACATCCAAAAATATTTAATAAATTTCAGTTGGTATTCTGTTGTTACAATGTGATTAAAACTGCAATTAATCGTGATTCATTTTTGAGTTAATTGCGTGAGTTAACTGTGATTAATCGACAGCCCTAATTGAAAAATTAAATGCTGCTGTATAAATCATGCAGGTTACACTTGGTTGGGGTTTTTTTGGTTTGTTTGTTTTTAACTGTGGTGAAGGATGCTTTACTGAGAACGTAGTGTTTACAGATTTATAGGAAACCCAGTTATGTACAGTTCAGTATTTCAAGATTTGGAGTATTGCTATTGGCTCCCAAAATGTGTCGAAGTCACAATGCCAGATAACGAAAGGGTTTGACTGAGGTGTTGTCTACGCTGGGTTTTAGCCACTGGTTTGGCTGCACCACTGCAAACCTCTTGTTCAAACATGCTATACACCTGTGCAGTCTGTGAAGTGCAGACCTTCCTGGTCTCCTCTCACACAGCCTCCAGCATGCAAGTTACTCCACATTTAGTATATGAGTGCTGTACCCAGCCACTCTTGAATTAGACTGCAGAGCAACACCAGCAAATTTACAGTCCCAGATTTTCTCCAGAAATGTATGTCTTGTACTTCCCCCTTCTCTCTTGGACAATACAAGCTCATATAAATCCATCATTTTAGCAATAGAAAATGATATGAACAAATCCAGTTATCCCAAATGGAGTTTCCCAGACACTTCAATCCAAGCATACTGGTTTAGATAAAACAAGTTTATTAACTACAAAGGATAGATTTTAAGTGATTTCAAGTAATGAGGCATAAGTCAGAATTGGTTACAAGAAAATAAAAGTAAAATACAATTAATGCCTAACTTAACAAACTAAGTGAATTCAAAGCAAAGGTCTGTCTCACCGCATGTTCCAGCAGTCTTATTGGCTGAATTCCTTTCTGTCAGGATCCTTCTCACAATCCAGTGCTGTTTCCTTTATTCTTCAATTCTTGTTGATGCCATGAGTAGAGAGAAAGGGAGGAATCATTTGGGGTGTCTGCTCCCCTTTTTTATAGACCTTTCTCTTCTTTGAGAATCCTTGCCGGCTGAGGTTCAGGAGATGGAAAGTCTGTGTGGACAGGATCTCCCAGTTATTTCTTTGTCACAATGTAGATTTTCACCGACATCCTCTTTCCTGCCAAAGAATGGACACTTAACCAGGCAATAGTCCATTTGATTTTGTTGACACCTGGCTGAGGCATTGGCTAACCTTTTGTCTCTGGGGAACTGGTTTGTGGCTGCTCCCCCCAGACTTGGAACATGTCTAGTAATATCATACAGAGGCATTCTATAACTTTACATGCAATTCTTCCACATATATTTTGTCAGGACAATAATGATCAGCAAATTATGAGTTTTCATATGGATACCTCACAAGGCATACTTTGTAGAAAATTTATTCTAGTCTTGTAAAAGAGGTGAACATAGGGGTACGGACTGTCACACTAGGGTAATAAGCACTGGTACAAATCATGTTCCACTGATGTAAATCATGTCTGTGTTGTGGTTTTGCACCAATGCAATTGTAGGGGTTTGCACTAAAACTAAAAGATAGTAGATAAGTAGTAGATAAGACAGTGTAGATAAGGCTTAAGTAATTTATTTAGTTCCACATAGAGTTACTGTGTGTGATGTGTGGTACTTTTTGAAAGGCCCAGACGAGCTGAAACACTGAGCTTTGTTCTCTTTGTGGCTACTTTATCAATAAATAAATGCTTTAAACCAGTGTTTCATAAAGTTATGGATGACTGGTCCAGGGTGGGCATTTGGGAGAAGACAGGAGAAGAGTGGTGTTGGACTCTGGATCCACTCAGACTTCCCACTGCAAAAGGGTGCTGTGAATAAAGTGAGTGGCACCTTCTTGAAAGCCACCTTATATTTCATCTCCTCCAGTGGTCCCTAATCACAGGAGCAGCTCGTGTTCAGGCTCAGGAAGCAGTTCGCTGGCCCAAGCTTGTATCTCTGTTCTCACAACAGCTGCAAGAGCATATGTCCTAGTCCCACAAGCTCACCAATGGGTGTCTCCCACGTAGCCACTTTCTGAGTCATGTGAAAATCATGGGGAGCAATCAGGATTGGTGCTAAAAGCAAACAGAAAAAAATAAACAAGAAAGAAGAAGAGAAGAAGGAAGTAAAAGGAAGACAGAAAAGTGTATGGGGGTGTGGTGGGTGGAGGAGTGGGGAGATAGCAGATAGAAAAGAATGGAGACGTGGCATCTGTAGTGGGGTATAATAAGAGGATCGCAGGGGAGAAAGAGAAAAACAGGTATGTACAGTCTCAGCTATCAATCTATTGAAAGAGTGACTCCGACAGCGAGAAAGACTGGGCATCACTGCCTTATATAAAGCCAATATAATTGTCATAATTAAGTTTACCCTTTAATGTGTTTCCTTTTTTTAACATTTCAGGATTCAATTTTTTTCTTTTTGGTGTGATTCTTGAATCACCTCATGCCCAGAGCAGGGCAATCAGTGCCAGTCCCCAAGGCATTTAGATTGTTATTTAAAAACAAACATGAAAACCTCTCATTCTGCTTCATTTCTACAATTTAGTCCCTTTTTGAGGCTCTTATTGCCCACCTGGTCATTCCCCCACACCTGTCTGATCCCCTCTTCTCTGCTGTTCTTTTAGAATGCAGACCGCTCACACTTTGTGGTGATTGGGTGTTCTGTTTTGCTCAGAGAAGCTCAGACTGATGAATACCAATTACATGCAGTCAATGCAGAAACCCTTCTGAGCAAACTTCCTAAAAATCCCCATGTAAACATTGTATAAGTTATTCATGAATAGATCCCTAAGTCCCATGTCCTTCCCTCTGCATGTAAAAAAAAAAAGTGTGTGTGTGTGGTGGGGGTATGTGACACAGATTCATTTCAGAAGAGCTGCAGCCTTCAGGCTATTCCAATTCCTCTCATTGGACCTTTAGGAGGCAAAGCCAATGTCCCAAAGAAAATACATCGTAAGTTACAGAGCCCTGAGAAGTCATCATGGCATGTAGACTGTTGGCTCTTTTCATACTCGTGCTGGCCATACACTCTCGCAGCTGTACAGACCTAGCTCTCGGGTAGCCATGGAGTGGATGGTGGCAGCTATGAGATGTGCTACCACTTAGCTACCCATCCCTCATGTTTCGTGGGTTTTCTGGGATTTTTCTATGCTTCACACTGGCCAGCAGAGAGGGAACATATGCTGCAACGCTTTATCACGGGGGAGGGAGGCTGTCTCAGAGCATCTCCAGGTTTTTTCAGAGTGGTGGAACATCTGTCAGACTTCAGAAAAGTAGGACTCAGAGGAGCTCCTGAGACTTTTGTGACCAGCTCAAATTAAAAAATGCAAACACCTGTTCATCTTTTCCACAGGAGTCACAGCTGTCTTTGTCCAGAATTTATTTAGTATAAATTCAATTGTGAACAGATACACAGATAAATCTGAAAGATTAGCAAACACACAAGAAAAGGGACCAATTACAAGTGACCTGAAGGGAGATGGTGGGCGGGGGGAGAGGTAAGTGGTTGACAGAAAGGTAGGGTGATTTGGTACTAAAAATGTAAAGTCTTACATCGAAGAAAATACATTAAACACAATGGTGGAATGTAACAAAGTAGTCATTCCCATCACATTAAAATGCATTTGTATTCATTTTATCTCCTTAATCCGGCGGTTCTCAAACTGTGGGTTGGGACCCAAAAGTAGGTTGCAATCCCATTTTAATGGGGTTGCTAGGGCTAGTGTTAGACTTGCTCAGGCCCAGGGCTGAAGCCGAAGTCGGAGCCCCCCCACTGCCTGGGGCTGAAGCTGAAGCCCAACAGTTTCAGCCCTGGACGGCGGGCCTTAGGTTACAGCCTCCTCATCCCATGCTGAAGCCCTCAGGCTTTGGCTTCAGCCCCCAGGTGGAGAGGCTCGGGCTTGGGCTCAAGCTTTGATCCCTCTTCTCGGGGTCGTGTAGTAAGTTTTGTTGTCAGAAGGGAATCACGGTGCAATGAAGTTTGCGAACCGCTGGGACCACTGCAGGACAGATGGCTGGGAGTCAATGTGGTTCAGAGGTTAATTTTGAGCTTTAGAAGGGATCTACAATATAAACGCTAACTGGACAGAAAAGGAAAAGATAGCTTCAAGTTTTCATATCATGATGTTAATTATTTTTACCCTCATAGTTAAAGTGGAGGGGAAACAATGACTCAAGGCATGAAATTTCCATCATGTTCAAAGGAGAAAATACATTGCAACACAGTATGTCCTTGATTAGCTTGGGACAGTATTATTGATGAAAATCATGGCTTACCGTTGGCCATCAATAGACTTGATTTTCAGTGGGTAAATGAATGTGGAAAGTTAAAAACCTGTGCTCAGAACTCCAGAGTAAGATTTGCTAGCCTTTGAAAGGCTTTTCGTGTATTCAATATACCTTCTGCCATGCTTACAATACCATTTTTCACCATTTTTCACATATATATGTTGTTATGCCATTTCACTGATCTGGGATTATTTCTCTTCTTTTATGATCTCTATGAAAAATTAGCAATACTTCACCTTGTAAAGCTACTTCATCACTGAGTGGACTTACAGAGACCCTCAAATTATTTGCTGTGGATCTTCCAGGCATAGCTTTGCCATAATTACACTGTGATGTCTCATTGGCTTGACCTGTGTCATGACATATAAACAACATCATCTGTGGCAAAGCAATGCCAGGGATACCGGTGTGGGTATACTGTGTTACTATCTCTTTAAAATTAATTGTATAGTCACCAGAGGGCCTCCCTGTGGAAGGGGTCTCTCATCTAAATCAGGAACACTCAGAGTCTGCAGTCTCAGAGTCTGTAGAAGTCATCTTGTTATATAACTAATAAAGAAAATTGTAGTTTAAACTTTATATCCCTGGTGTCACTCTGCCTTCTGAAGTACAGAAGCTGCAACGTACTTACAAGTAAGATACTCATGACCAGAGGCAGATTTACCATGAAACAAACAGTGCGGTGGCATGGGGCCCCCAATCACAGGGGGCCCCCAAAATGCAGGACAACTCTCATCCCGACAACCTGCTCCTGAGTCCTGGCCCACGGCACAGTGCTGCCTGCATTCTGTGGCCAGTGGCCCCATGCCGCTCTCGGAAGCGGCTAGCTGCTGGCACGTCTCTGTGTGCCCCTGGTTGGGGGAGGTGGCTCCTTGTGCTGCCCCCACCCAGGCAGCGCATGGAGACCTGCTGCCCTCCTTCCCTCAAGGGGAGCGCAGAGACGTGCCAGCAGCAGCGCAGCGGGGTTAAGGCGGCTCCCTGCCCGTGCTGCCTCCGTCCCTCCACGCCGCTCCCGGAAGCTGCCGGCATGTCCCTGCAGCCCCGGGGGTGTGTGTCTCTGCACGTTGCCCCCACCCTGAGCACCAACTCCACAGCTCCGATTGGCCAGGAACTGCAGCCAATGGGAGCTGTGGGGGTGGCACCTGTGGGCAAAGGCATGCAGAGACCCTCTGCCCACCCCCACTTAGGAGCTGGTGCCAGAGGCGTGTGAGTGCCAGTGGCTTTGGGAGCCATGCTGCCTGAGATAAGTGCTGCCTCCCCGACCTCTGCTGCACCCCAACCCCCTGCCCCAGCCCAGAGCCTGCACCCTGCACTGAAACTCCCTCCCAGAGCCTGACCCCTACACCTGATCCTGCACCCCAATCCCCTGCCCCAATCAAGGTACCTCACTTTATTTTCATTTACTTCCTATTGCTTATAAAATAGGAGGAGGATGAAGGAAAAAAGAATGAAAAATGGGGGGGGGAGATAAGAGAGAATATTCTTTTTCTTGGCTGGGTCCCAAGGGGTGGGGGTGGGGGAGCAAAAATGAAGCTGTGCACAGGGCCCCACTAACTCTAAACCCGCCACTGCTTGTGACTGCCTGGCCATGTTAGGAAGCACACGACCATCCTGCCTTGTGTATGTGGCTCTGTTTGATGTCATTTGGTGCAATATTTCCTCTCTTTCCCCCTCCTGGCTATAGTGATGAACAGAGCTATTCTAGTCCCTATGCTCAGCAGTCCTTAGGCATCACAGCGTGGCTTGTGATTAGCATTCCTTTCACACTGTCAGTGATGAGGGAGAGGAGCTACAATCAGAGTAGAGGACTTCAAACAAGTAGTAAATGGGTCCCTGTAAGACAACATGTCGCTCTACAGTTTCAGCATGGGTATCACTAACATACCATCTTAAATAGCTGTAATGCTATTACAAATCTATAACAGGTGCACAAGTGCAGAACCATCAATACTATACCTTCACAATCACATTTTGAACGTAATTGTACAGTGAACATTTATTTTTTCATTAGTAGGGTAGGTTTTGCACTGGAGAAGACTCAGGCTCACCGTTAGTTTGTATTTGCTGTACTTCCTGTAAATTCACTTAGAAGGGCATTTTCTTTCAGGCAACATCATAATAAAAACACAAACCAACAAAAAATAAAGGATCAAGTGGCAAAATATCTTCAGCCATAGCTGAGGTTTAGCTAAGGAGGGTTATGATTTTGGTAGCCAAATAAACTGGTTCCTGAACACCACATTCAAGATAAGCATTGAACAACCCGCAAATGACTTCTCCATTAAGAAGCTATAGGGCTGCAATCCTACATTTTTTTCATAAAGGAAAACATAACAGCAATCTTTGCAATATTTCAGTGCTTGGGATATTTTGATAAAGGATGATGATGAGATGTTCTTGTTTCTTTAACGTTACTTTGATTAGCTTAAAATTATAAACTAATGTATACATGCATTATCAGACACAAAAACAAAAGAATGCTTGACCTAGACAAATTGGAGGACTGGGCCAAAAGAAATCTGATGAGGTTCAACAAGGACAAGTGCAGAGTCCTGCACTTAGGAAGGAAGAATCCCATGCACCACTACAAGCTGGGGACTGACTGACTGGCTAAGCAGCAGTTCTGCAGAAAAGGACCTGGGGATTACAGTGGATGAGAAGCTGGATATGAGTCAGCAGTGTGCCCTTGTTGCCAAGAAGGCCAACGGCATATTGGGCTGTATTAGTTGGAGCATTGCCAGCAGATCAAGGGAAGTGATTATTCCCCTCTATCCGGCACTGGTGAGGCCACATCTGGAGTATTGTATCCAGTTTTGGTCCCCCACTACAGAAGAGATGTGGACAAATTGGAGAGAGTCCAGCATAGGGCAACAAAAATTATTAGGGGGCTGGGGCACATGACTTATGAGGAGAGGCTGGGGGAACTGGGGTTATTTAGTCTGCAGAAGAGAAGAGTGGGGGAGATTTGATAGCAGCCTTCAACTACCTGAAGGGGGGTTCCAAAGAGGATGGAGCTAGGTTGTTCTCAGTGGTGGCAGACAACAGAACAAGAAGTAATGGTCTCAAGTTTCAGTGGGGGAGGTCTACATTGGATATTAGGAAAAACTATTTCACTAGGAGGGTGGTGAAGCACTGGAATGGGTTACCAGGGAGGTGGTGGAATCTCCATCCTCAGAGGTTTTTAAGGCCCGGCTTGACAAAGCCCTGGCTGGGATGATTTAGTTGGTGTTGGTCCTCCTTTGAGCAGGGGATTGGACTAGATGACCTCCTAAGCTCTCTTCCAACCCTAATATTTTATGAGTCTATGATGACTTTTCTTTTAGTATATATATACAGATAGAAGGCCTGATTCTCCACCGCATTTTGTAGTCATTTATATCTGTGCAAAGTGGGTGGAAATCACTACCAAATCACAATCCTAGAGCATATCCAATGCTAACTGAAGTCAGTGGAAAGCCCTATACTGCCTAAATGTTGGGGCTGTAGGTTTTTGTTTTTTGGCACTTCGGAGTGTTTAGCATAATGAGTAACTGAAAACTGATGTTTCAGAGACTGTAGGAATTGGCTGATTTCTCTGTGTTGAGTATTACTTGACTTCTTCCCTATTTTAACAGAAAAACAACTGGATTCCCCTTTGGAGCCACTCTGATTTGCTGGAAGATGAACTATTTATTCACATGATGTGATAGAATTACATGCTGTTTTCTTCTACTAGTCAGAAAAAGAAACTTTAAAAATAATGGGAATTTTCTTATAGATAAAACTGGAGGCCCATCATAAATAGCAAAGATTTGTACAATTGCATTAAACTATCCTACATTTTAATGTACACACTTTGGTGAAATTAATTTTTGGTAGTCTCTATTCCTTTTTGCTATGACTATTTTACATAATTTGATATCATTTGAAGTGACTAACAATGGCTGCTAATTGTAGGGGTAGAAACATGCAAATAAACAAAAGAACTTTCATAAGTGAAGGTTAGGATCCTATATCCAGTAGTGTGGGCGAAATTAATATTAGTTTAATAACCTATAAACTGTGGTAGAAAATGTAATTGTCCTACATTACACGGGTATTCCTTTAACTGCACAGTTTATTCAAATGTATAACCTAAATAATTGAGTATCTATGCATACAATAGAACATTGCCTCATATGCAAACACCATTTAATAGACAGTTATATCCAAACAGATGGATAAAAAAGATGCCTGAATGTAATTGGTTTTCTTTTGATTATTCCACAGATACAAATTTACTTAAACAATAAATCTGGACAGGGTAGGATTGATTGTCACACAAAATTCAGTTTGGTAAAGTGAAGCTGAGGGATTTATGAGGAATTTAGTGTGACTTTTTTTAATCTACTGCTCACCTTGATAAGAACCAAGCTTTCATTTTTTGAGCAATATTTTGTTTATACTTTTTGTTGAATGCAATGATTGCTGAGTTTTCCACAGAACGCAAACACTGCACACCAACATCCATGTGTGGCCAAGATATTAAAAAAGTTAGTGCCTAAAGTTAGGCTCCTAAATCCTCATTTGGGGATTACTTAAGTGGCCTGATTTTCAAAAGAACTGAGCACCCATAAGCTCCCATTGAAACCACTTTTAAAAATCCGCAATCTAATTTAGATGCTGGTCCGCATTGTGCTGCTTGTTCTGTACAGTTGACCCTTGCAGCCATGAGAAAGCCCCATTGAAGTAAATGGAGCGCTGCAGGTTCAGAGGGGTAAGCCTGTATGGTTCTCCATGTAGGAACGTAGGAGCTGAACTTTAGACTTAAGAACCTAACTTTCTGCACCTATATTTGAAAATCTTGGCCATATACTGTATGTGAACATACATAGGTGTCTATATGCATATGAACAGGATGTGATATTTTTGTATGAGGTGGACAAATGGAGTACTGCTGAAGCCCGAACTAGTGAAGCTTTGAAACTCCTCAATTCCTATTGGTTTCAGAAGGCATAGAGAGTGCTGAGTACTTAGCAGGCTTGATCTCAATCAATTTTAAATAATTTAAGTTTACCGTGTCTGGTCAAATGTCCACATGACATTTTGTTAATAGTTTCTGTTGTTGCATCTCTTATTGCCGGTAATAAAAGGAGATCAATACATGTACATCTCATGGAATCTATTTTTGGCAATGAATGAGTGTCTTCCCTTTTCTTTTTCCGAACCCCCTTCTGTTTGACATAGGAAAGCTGTCGGGTTTTTTGAAATAAACTCTCTCAGAAAATCGAAATATGGCACTGCCACTGAGTGCTGCCAATTTGCTAATAAGATTTAGGAGCTTTCCACAGAGCTACTAGCAGTTGTTAAAATGTCTTTAGAAAATGTCTTCTTTGTTACTGAAGTTGCCGTACATACATATGGACATTTTTTTCTGAAAATATTCCAGGGATTTTATTACCATTAATCTTTTCTGAGGGTGTATATAATTTATCTCACAAGCCATCAGAATTCCCAGAGGGTAAATTACTCTAGAGGTCTCTGTGCCCTCATACTGTATCAAATTGACCTGCTTCTTGTTTGCCATTTTTGTGTACTACATTGCTTATTTAACAAGAAACAGAATGATTGTGATTCTGAGAAGGTCCTTTGATAGTAGTTTTGACACTCTGCCTGAATAATGACCCTCATTATGGAGCCCATGACAGGCTCTGAAAGTACTGATTTATGAATACATCACAGGTTCAGCATTAGAGCTCCCCCTACTCACTTACTCCTGATATAGGACTAGATATAGATAGAGCCCTTTGAAATTCAGTGAAGATGAGATAATTGCATGATTATGACCATTCAAATAACCTCTTTTTCTGATTTAACAAAGCTCTGTCATTTAATTTTGATTGTCTCCCAAGTTTTTAAAAACCTCTGAAAAAATGTTTATTAGGAAAATCTATTTCATGTTGGGAGGGCAGCCATGTCTTAGAGGACAGTACGGTAGAAGTTACAAATACTTTTGGTTGCTAGAAATCTGACTCTTTCTATAGCAAACACTCATTAACAGATGATATGATAATAGCCTGTTAGAAGGAAGCTTAGCTAAGAGCTAAAAATCTGTGTCCTTGCTAAAACAAATTACAAGACACTTTGTAAACACATTTTTGTGAGGATTTTTGTTGATTTATTGTTTCCTCCATAGCAGTTATTTAAATAAATGTAGCTAATTTAGTTCGTTTGCCGCACTGTATAATTTTGTTCTTTGTGTGAAGGGGTTATATGTAAAAGCCTGAAGGAATCACATCCCCATTAATCTTTTTACAAGTACAATAAATAAATAAAGAGACATGGTTTAATTTGGAAGATTTAAATAGGCAGTGGTGGTAAAAGTCTCCTTTTTTCTTTTTTTTTTTTCCTTCCCTACTCTTAAAGCCATGGAAAATACACTTGACTTCCTTCCTGGTGTATCAGTTCTTAATAACAAAATGCTGACATATAAGTAAATGTGTACATAAATTTATGTAGTTTACTAAGCATCTAGAAACAGATTTTTGCTACAGCTTACCCCTTAAGACATTTCTTCCCACATGCATGTGGGAAATGGTATTCTTTATTATTTCTTTCCTAAAACTGCTGTGTACCATTTCTGTACACAACTGCGCAGCTGTTGTGAGTCATCCCATAGGTGGTGCCATTTCAGTTGTGGTAAAGTGGTCTTCATATATTGTTCAATTACCAGTTAGGCACAGCTCACATTGGGGGCAGCAAAGAGACAAACTGCCTAGAGGATGCACCTTCTGCTGGGCATTCAGAAGCTGTGTAACTGCTACAATCTCCCTTTGTGACATCCAGAGGATCCCAATGGCCCAAGCATTCCTATGGGCCAAAAGTGCCATGGAATCTTGAATGACACCAATTGCTGAAGACTTTTATGTTTATATTTCACCTGAGAGAGGCCCCTTTCTTCAATATTGTCTTAGAATGAAGAGTGCCACTGACTGAATCACCAGCACCATTTCCTGTGGTACCTCGGCATTCCTTGGAGATCTCATAGCCAGCCCTGCTTAGATTGTTTAAGTTAATAGAGTCATTGGCTCACAGTACATAGTAGTGTAGCTACATTATTACATAATTAAAATGTAGTTGATGATTTTAATGTCAGTCTCATTGCCAGATTCTGTTCTTGAGATGGAGATAGGTCCATAGTAAAATTCCCATTCTATTTCATTTTTCCTTGCTCACTCTGCCCTCCCTATCCATGAGTGACTATGGGGATTAAAATTGCTTGCAAGGTATTTTCTTTAGTTAATTGTAAATTATGTCTCGGAATGATAAGGGACATCAGTGTTACAGACAGCTCAGTCAATTAGAGGATATTAAGATGGTTTTTGAAATTTATAATCAAAATGATCCACTTTTGTTTGTGTTTTGATTTCAGTGCTATGGCCACCAAAAGAAATCTTTCATAATCTGTATCTCTCAGAGCTATAGATTTCTGTATTGTTAATTTGGTGGAATTTAGGCACCAGGAAGTCTAATGATGGAGTAACATAAAATATATTTGCAGCTTCTGCAATGCAGGTGTGTTGAGTGAGACATATCTGTGAAAACTTTTTTTTTTTTTTTTTACTTTGAATACCCCTTTCATAAAGATACTAAAGATGACTGTTTGCTTTGTTGCTTTCCTGCTTAGGAACACTAATACCAGAAGAGTACTGTACTTTTATAAAAGTATTTCAGAGTATAACAAAACCTTCTAGACTTTAATAACTATATATGACTGATCTGTCCTCTCTGGCAAGGTTAACTGTTTCTCCCAAGGAGTTAAGTGGCATATAAACTATTGTTCACACCATTTGTGCTAACAGCCTAGCATGACCTCAAATACTGTAGTGGTCATACAAGCTATCCTGTGCAATACATTTATCAACAAAGGTAAAAGGACCACAGGGGCAGAGCTGACTTTAAGTGTATTAGGGATCTATAAGGATAAATGCCTAACCTTATTCCACAGCAAAAAGTAATTACTGAACCATTGTTTCTATAGTGTTAATATTTTTTCATGGTTCTTTAGAAATATAAGCTATTTAGCTCTTGGTTTGACATCTGTACTGCATTATATTTTATACAATGCATCTTGACTAAAGTGTAGAGCTATCAAATAACCGTGAGATCATTTTACTTTTACAAGAAATCATCAAGAGAAATAAAGTATAGAAAAGGGAACAGTTTAAATTCAGTAGTTATTTTTTAATATATTTAAATGATCTAATTAACAATAGGCTAAACAGCAGAATTTTATGGCTTTATTCTTTTAAGATTGCATACCCCATTTACAATTTTTTAAAGCAATCCATTAGCTCTTTTCCTTTTTAGGTCTGACTGGCTCCCAATCCTTAGACTTCTCCATCCACAGCAATGAGTGCACTACCTGAAAAGAAGGATCAGCTTCAGGAAGGGACGGCCACATTGGTAATATTAGAGATATTCAAGCTCAAGTTAGGGGAAAACAAACTTATCTAAATTCCTCAAATGGAAATAATATTCAAGAAGTCTGCCTCAGGACAGCCCTGTTATAGGTACTTACAATTTGCAGGGTATCTGGCTGTAGAATTATCCTTATAGTCATGAATAATGAATAATTATCAGAGCCATCCCACAAATTTGGCACACACAAATGCCACAAAGGTGTTAGTACCAAATGTCTTACTCAGGGAAGATGAGCAATTAAGTGGATAAAATACCAATAACAATTAAAAGAGGAACCTGGCTGTTAGGGGATGAAGTCAGATTAGTCCATCTTGGTTTGTGGAAAATCAAAGAAAACTATTAATATCAAAGGAATATAGAAATTCTCACAGTCCATCTAGTCCGCTATCCCATTTCCAAGATTGGCCAGTACTACATGCTTTTAAGGAGAAAGGTGCAAGAAACCACTTAATGAACAATTATTATGCAACTTTCCTATGGGAGAAGTTTCTTCCTAAACCCAGGCAGCTGTCTGGTTTATGTCTTAATACATGAAGTTTTATATTCTATAGAATGTTTTGTCCTGTCTACTGTAACTATGGGAGTTGGTATTATAAATGTTTACTTCTGTTTTGAATCCTGGTAAGCTGCAATAATATCTCACGGCAATGAGTTCCACTGGTTAAGTACAGGCTATGAAAAATAAGTATTTCTTTTTATTATTTTCAAATGTCTTGCTTGTTAATTTCACTGGAGTCTCTTTGTTCTAATGTCGTGAGAAAGGGTAAATAGGACTTCCAAATATATATTCTATATATCGTATATTATTTTATATCTGTGTATTGTGTCCTATTACTCATATTCTCTTTAAACTACATAGTGCAAATTTTTTAAATCTCTCCTCATATGGAATTTTTTCTATGTCTTTAGACATATCTAGACATATCCCACATCTGTCAATACTCTGCACCACGTGTCATCTGGCCCCTCTTGGGTATGGGTGGGTTGTGAGATGTTCTTTCTAAAAACAAAACAACAATGTTAAGCATTGCATATTTCTGGTTAGTTGTCATGCTAATAAAACATTTTGCTTTTTACTACATGCAAACCATATCATTGACGTCTGTCCTAAAGGTGCAGTGTCTTTTTGTTGAACTTCTGAGCATATCAAATATTTCAAATTATCGCCAGTTAATCTCACATAAGCAGCAACTCCTTTTAATATGTTTCTTATACAGTTTACAAAGAAATAAGGCAATGTTCTCAGGGGCAAATTTCCATCTCAACTTTAACCAGGCCTCCATTTTTGTGCCCACAACTTTGCACGAGCAGCACAGTCTACTTGGACATCAAATACCTAGAGTGCAGCAATGATCA
Source organism: Chelonia mydas (assembly GCF_015237465.2). Taxonomy (NCBI): domain Eukaryota; kingdom Metazoa; phylum Chordata; order Testudines; family Cheloniidae; genus Chelonia; species Chelonia mydas. The sequence goes on from NC_057849.1 coordinate 300,411,120, forward strand.
TTTGTTCTCGTCTTAATGCCTGCATGTGTGATGCCATCACTGGAAGGATATGAATTTAAACTGTGAGAGGGAGATAACAACATGCACCCAGTACTGGTCTGTTTTCACACGAGAGTTCTGGCATTTCTTTTCCTTAATTGTTTTTGTTAGTTGCCACTTCCTTTCTAATGTATTACTCTGTCCATACATTCTTGCATGTTTTCACAGTAAGGATCCATACACATAAGTAGGTAATTTTGCCCAAATGAATAGGCCCATTAAGTTCAAAGGGATTATTTACATAGGTATTCACCTGCCTACATGTTTCTAGGATTGGGGATCTTATACATTGCATTGTCTTACAACACATAGCACAACTGTGAAAATGCTATATACCATAGAAGTAAATATTCTTTTATGAATCAACTCCTTCTTAACTTGAAATAAAAGAGGCTGAAGAGACATTTAAATGTTTGCAGGCTCAAAGGCCAGGTGTATCTATATTATTAATTAAGAAAAGGCATCTTTATGGTGAAGAATAAATAAAAAATGAATTAAAACTTCGTCTTTCTCTTCATAATAATGTATTTTTTTCAGACACAACATAAGCTTTTTCCATAAGTTCTGCTACAAATCCAAAGGGAATTAAAACTGGACCCTAATTTCAACAATACGATGCCAGTGATCTTGTCAGCCCCCAATGTTAAATACTGTTTAAGATCCTTCTGATCCTTTCTTTTTATCTGCTTTAGCATTAGAATTAAGTCCCACTACCTAGCAGAACGTTTGTTTGGCAATTGAAGGACCCATATGCTAAATTCTGGAATATATTTCCTAACAGTAATAGTTAGTTCCTTGCTATTTTTCTTATCTGGCCCCTAGCTTGGCCTTTTGGTTGCCTTTAGTGCTAATTTTGCTGGTGGCAGTGGAACTGCCCCTAGGGCTGCTGTAGGTCAGACTGCTGATGGTCTGTCTTTTCTTCCTAGATGCCATTGATGAAGAACAATTCCAACCTTGGAGAAGGTTGTGATTAAAAAGCCAGATACTGAACTTTCTGAATTTTCCCAGTATGTCTCTGGAAACCCCCAGAACCATGTGTTAAAGTAAATCCCACAGCATTCATTAAATAAGTGGGGAAATTCTTTTAGGAATATTTTTTTCTTTTCTTGCACCAAAGAATATAAATATCTTCAAATGCTTCTTTAGAAACAGATTATGCAGTACTGTTTTATTACCATTTATGCACTGTATAACTTTTTCTCCTTGTACACATTATTGTTATTGACAGCAACTCTAAAGGCTTTTTTAAAAAAGAAATTAAATAGTGAATCAATAAAGATTAGCTATTTATTGTAGATTATTACTTTATCATTCCCATAATTACAATAATGATTGCTGATGGAAATTCTATTTATGTGAATCATTTTATACTTGTTATTTATTATTATTAATGTTACCATTATTATCTTCTTACCCTTCAGTTCACAAGATGTATCTTCTCAGTGAATTTTAATTTCAATATCTTGCTATTATACTGTACATAATCCTATCAAAGACTGTCCTTCATGCAACATTTTCAGTGATATATTATCACAGAGACCATTAATGAATGAGCTTCATATCTTACTAATACTGTTTTAGATACTATTTTTATTAATTTTCTAAGCTGTAATTCTTCATACAGTACCTATGTCTGTCACCTATTAAAGTTGTGTTTTTTATTTTAACACAAGTATTTCAAAGGGCGGCATTAACTTTGTCTTAAAAATACATTTTAGTTCATAGATTCTAAATGATAATTATGGCCATGCTTTGTTCTTTTAGACCTTGTGCACACTAATTTTCACAATTTTCCCTCGTTGTTGTGACCAATTTCCTGTTAATAATCAAAATTAAATTTCTGCAAACTGTGTTCTTTCCACAATGCAAGATGGTGAAAACAAACAAACCAATTACACTTTGTCCTGTGACTAAGATGAGGACATTGTAGTGAAGTACAGAAAAATGATTCCAAGCTTTTAACTATACGTTAAAAGTAAATAAAATCACTTTACTCTAGATATTGCAAATTTCTAGCAGTAATTTTTCAGCTAAATGCCAGATTTATTTAAAAAGGATTACTCTTACAACTAGGAATCCATTTGTTCATCTTGGTGTATATACTTTCTTTAACCTTATGATTTGCTGTTAAAATTATCGGAACACATGCCATCACATATGTTGTATATAATATTCAGCTCCTCCTCAAATATTTTTCTGTATGAAGTGATGAGTGCACAGTGTTGTGAAAGTTGAAGAATGACATCGTTTTAGAAACTGTCTTTGTTGAGGGCAAATCATCATTATTGGCATTCGGAACCTAGATTTGACTAAGCTTAGATCATTTCTTAATCTTTTTTACTTACTTTACAGCATTCTGACAGTAGAGAGTTAGAGCCCAATATTAAAATATCCTTAAAACCTCAATACCTATAGAAAATGTAAATAAGCCTTATGGTCTTTCTGAGGAATATTAAATATACATGCAGTACTCTGTAGCATAGATTAATAGCTGCGAATGACACATTGTTATGATAACATAAACCTATGATATATTTAGCATATAGTTGTAGCATCCTGCATAAACAAAACATATCCCTATGACCTCATTAATTTTTTTATTGAATCTATTTAGTTTCCTTGCATAATTCTTTTTTTTGCGAAACAAACTACTTGTATAAAATTTGAAATATCTGACCAATTAGTAAGTTGCTTATACAACATACTTTATATAAACGTGTTCACATTAATTTGCATCACAGTGGAGAAACCCAGAAAATCTAGAACAATTAGGTGTCATAAATTAAATCACATATATTTTATTTGCCAACTGTTTCCACGCTCTTCTGAAAAAAAGATTAATAAATATGAATGTCAACAATTCTTTGCCTGTAGTAATAATGTGCCATAGTGATATGAGATTCAATTGTTTAACATTTGATCTTTTTCCAAAGGACACTCCTTCAGCATCACAGGCTTAAATATTTCTATTGATTTTTGTGCCTGGATTTATTGTGAACATATAACCATCAGAGTAGAGCAGCACTTCTGATTTCTTAGGCAAAGCGACACGATTTAAGAATTCTAAAGGATTTTACTTAATTTAATACATGAAAGAGGATTTATATACCTGGGTCCTGATTCATTAAGGTACTTAAAGCACATGCCTAAAGTTAATCATGTGAATAGTGCTGTTGACTTCAACAGAACTATGCATGTGTTTAAAGTAAGGCACATGCTTAAGTACTTCCTGAACTGGGTCTTTAATTTGATTTACATTATTTTTAAAATTATTTAAAAGCATTCCATTTATTTAAATTTTGTTTAATTTTATTATTTAGAATATTTGGCATTTCTAAACCAATGGACTTTTTTTTTTTTTTGCCTTCAGAATATATTGGACTATAGGCCTCTGCATTAAATCGATTGATTTAACTGGAGTTGCACGACAGATGAATTTGGACCATTGTGTTATTAAAAAGGCCATGATTCAGCAAAGTGTTTACGCATATGCTTAACTTTAAGCATGAAAGTTAGGCCCATTGAAGTCAGTGGGAGTAGATGTATACTTAATGATAAGCATGTGCTTAAGTGCTTTGCTGGATCAGGATCAAAGAAACCAGTTCAGCAAAGCACTGAAGCAGCACTTAACTGCTATTGAAGTTAATGGGGTTTACACACATGATTAAGTTACGCAAGTGCTTAAATGCTTTATTGAATAGGGATGTACTGCTGAATTGTACAAGCTGAAACTTTGAAAGGGGACTAAGGCATCCATCTCCTATTGATCTTCAATGAAAGTTGGGCATCTAAGTCCTCTGAGCCCTTTGAAAATTCCACTCTAAATTTTCTAGCACGTGCCTGAGTAATTATTAGGGTTCAGTTTTTTGTTGGTGTAGTTCTGAAATGCAGTGCCTAAAAGGACCATTGGAAAGTATTCATCCTCAGTTCTCTGGAGCACAGAAGGGTCTACCTTATGATGCATCTATGTAGCTGAAAAGATCTGTTGACCATTTTGTGGGGGCTGTGGGACCTGTCGGGAATCTTGTGTCTTACCGAGTGAATGAAGGAAGCAATACCTGTACCCTGCAAAGAACAGGATCTACACGTGGACTACAGTTATGCTTGACCACTGCACAGGTGTGTGTGTGTGTGTGTGTGTGCGTGTGAAAGAGAAGGAGGGGGAGTGTCCTTTTCACACACACCCTCTTGCACACAGGAGACAAGCTGGACCTGACTGAGAATTTCAGGACTGTGCTCTATGTTTGTGGTTTGGGCTGTGGGTGACATCTGCAGATACACATGGATAGTATTCTGCCAGTAACTATCCCTGTATCTAGTCTGATTTTAGCATTTTTTAATTTATTCAAGATACTTTTGACTGGTTTCAAAATACTTTTGTAACTCACAGTAAACACATCATCATCTGGTCTGTGAATATACAGTAGTAGCATTATCTGAAACACATTTCTGTTGAGGTCCCAGTGGATAATCTGAACAATTATCTGGGGCAATATTTACCAAATATGTCACTTTTCACAAATATTTAGAGTTGCTTCTTTTCTCTTGAAATCTTAGAGTGCTGATCTGAGTAGCTTCCCTTCATGTGCTTAGATAATACTGGAGCAAAATTATATCTGTCAGAGATGAAAATACCATAATTATATCTTCTTATAATTTATTCATGAGTGTATGGATCTTTTAAACCCTTCCAAGGAATGTTGCACATATCCATAACATTCCCGAATGGAACATTTAGCAGGTTCTCTGATGTAGCTGACAGATGTGGCTAAACACATGCTATTAGACAACCATTTAGTGAATACAAAGGTGGTACTGGCACTCCTGCCTTCCATTGGTGGCGGTTCTTCTGGTCTATGAGCAGATCTAAGTTGCACCACAACCCTGACAGCGTGGGCTTTTTACCACATTAGGTCCTGTACCCAGGATGGCTGAAGTTAGTCTACTTCTTGATAGTACCACATGACCTTCTTAGTTTGCATGTGCTGCAAACCAGCAGAGGCACACCTAGTACACAGAGATTTAGTATCTGGCACATAGATGTTTTGTTTTATATTTGTTAATAAGCCTATAGTAGTCAAACGCTTAGGATGAAATCCTGCCCGCCCCTTGAAGTCATTAGCAACACTCTCATTGGCTTAAATGGGGCTAAGATTTCATGCTAGGGGTGTTTTTTCTGGGCTGTTACAGAGAAAATTGTCCATATCCACTGACAACGCATAACAGAAATCTGCCTTTCTAACAGGCTCATTGCTTGAGCCAGAGCCATTCCTACTCTTGTCTCACCCCATAGAGAACCCTTAGAAAGAAGTGGTACTGGAGGTGGGATTTGAAGAAGAGAGGTTCTGTCGTTCATCCTCCTTCCAGTGAAAACTTGTTCTCTGCTGTGTGGGGCTTCCACCATTTCCTTTGGGAGAGTAATGGATCCAGCAGCGTATTAATGCCTAGGCTGACAAGACCTAGGCCTAGGGTGGCAAATTTGCAGGGGCAGCAAATTTATAATAGCAGCCGGAGGCTGCTTCCCCCAGTGCAGTTTGCACCCTCTGCCCCAGGCCCCGCCCCCATTCCCCGCCCCCTTCCTGCCCCTATTGGTCCCCTTCCCCAAATTCCCCCAGCCCCTCCTCCTCTCCTGAGCGCCCCACGTTCCCCCCCTTCTCACCCCCCCTCCTTCACGAAGATGTTTCGCGCACAAGCACTGGCAGGGAACGGGGAGAAGCAGGACCTGGCAGTGCGCTCAGGGGAGGAGGCGGAGGTGTGCTGGGGCGGGGAGGGGGGGGGCGGCAATTATTTCTGGATCTAGGGGAGGCAAAATCATTAATCCACCACTGAATGGATCTCTACAGTAGGTATTTTCCCCCCTGCTTTTCTGCCTAATTTCCATTGCTCAGTTTCCTACTGTTTCTGTTACTTATATCTGCGATATGGTAAATTGTATACATCAGAAGATGATCATTGATATTTTAGCATTGTTTAAAACCCACAGATTTTAGCATTGTTTAATCCTTCTCATTGTTCCCCACCACGCTTCTTTTTTCCCATCAGTATTTTCTGCAATACTCTCTGTCATCAACATTTCAGATTCACAGTTTGGGGAGATCAGGGCAGATTGACCTTGTGGCATCGGATAGTCCCCAGGATTCCTCCTACCTCACTCTCACTGCCTGTTTTTTGTTTTGTTCTGATTTGTTATGTTTTGCAGTTTCTGTAACAGGTCGTTCTGATCGCTTAAGTGTGTTCAGTAATGAAAGTGTAGAGAGAAGGGGCAGGTCCCCTTTTCTTATTCTGAACCTAAATAATGAGATTTCGGAGTCCATTGGTGTATTAGCCTGTGGTCAGAATTTACTTATGCTTACTTCTTATTCTTTCTTTTTCACTATATCTGACAGTTTTCAGAGTGTGCTTTGTAGGACCGAGGAGCCTGCTGAAGTGAATGAAGATGTACCCGAGGAAAGACATGCACAACATTTTGGCAAGATTGCATTTGTAGAATGTTGAAGTACAGCAGCTGAGATCCCAGCCTTGGAATCCACGGGGCTCCAAATCCCAACCTTAGAATCAACAGGGCAACTTCTTGAGTGAGGTACTACTCAGCCTGATTAAGCGTAGCAGACTCTGGCGGTGAATTGTGTTAACATTATGTGATGACTAAGCATTAATGAAAGAAGATAGTTACATGTGTAAGCAGAGCAGGGACCAATACCTGGGGAAGAGGAGTTGGAACCCTGGTTAGAACATACCACTGAAATGCTGCAGGAGTGGGCCATACCAGATGCAGAAAAGTGAAGATGTCTAGTAGAGAGCCTCAGGGGCCCAGCATTAGATGTGATTCGCACCCTGAAGCTCACTAACCCTGGGGTCAGTGTGAAGGACACCCTAGAGGCCCTCGAGCACACCTTTGGGAGTGTGGAGGGCTGTGAAGACAGTTATTGTAAGTTCCTTAATTCCCGACAGCAAAGGGGCGAGAAGGTTTCAGCCTATGTACAGGTGCTGGAGAGAGTGCTTCAGAGAGCTGTCAAGAGGGGAGCCAGGACTGCCGAGCAGATGGATCAGACCAGACCAGCTCAAATTGTAAGAGGAACTCAATATCAGCACCTGATTCTACTTCCTCTCCAGTTAAGAGAACAACAGGAACATCCCCCAAGTTACTCCCAGCTGATAAAAGAGGTCAGAGAGGAGGAAGCAAGGCAGGCTGCCAGTGAGTTTTGGGAAGCCCAACCCTCTGAGCCAGCCAGCACACGAACAGCCAGTGTACTGATGGTGAGCAGCGTACTGATGGTGGGCATTTAGAGCCACCATCCCACCCAGGCGAAGGGGCCTCAAGCAGAGGTGACTGTGAGGTCAAAGGGGCAGAATGTAAAGCAGTGGTTGACACTGGATCTCAAGTGACGATTATATTTCAATCATTCTACCAATGGATGCTTAGGCACCTGCCTATACAGCCACTGACAGGCCTTGGCCTGTGTGGCCTCAGCATGGATGAATACCCCTACCAAGGGTATGTCATAGTGCATCTGGAATTTCCAGAGCAGGTTGCTGGGGTAAGAGAAGAGGTAGACACCCCTGCCTTAATATGCGCCGACCCTAAGAAATTCTCGGCTGGGGGGAGGATGTAAGCAGGGTCTGAATGAATGCTTCCCTGACAGCTAGCTGGGAGAGGGAATGACTTGGGTGTGTTTATGTAAATACGGTTTGCTCCTGCTCTGTTCACATATTCAGCAGATACAGTGGTGTCAAAGTGATCAACTTTGGCTGGTGTTGGGTACTGAATGCAGGGGTAGTGAAATATGGTTACCAATGTTGTAGTTATTGTAGGAATACAGGAAAGCAGGACTGTGCTTAACCTGTCCCAAATGAGGGGGCCACCCTCAGTTGAAAGAACCTCGTTAAGCCCTGGGCTCGAATGTCAGAGCCCTGTGAAAGTAAGAAGGGTGGGAGCAGGTATCCCCAGCCAGGAGGCTGCACAACCGCATCAAGGGTATTTCCTAGACTGGTTTAACCTGTTCCTCCCCACTGTTCAAAAATAGAAGTAAACAGGCTTTCTTTGTTATGTTAAATGCCCAATCAGAGCTGAAATCAGTTGTGGTAGAACAGTGTTTCTGCCCTGCCTACGAAGAGCTAAAAATCACTGAGAGCTGAAATCACTTGAGATGGGGCAGTGTTTCTGCCCAGCCTGCCAAGAGCTGAAAATTACTAAGAGACAGATGTGCAGAGGTCACAGCAGAGAGGCAGGTGGCAGCAGAAGGCGACTGACAGTCAGCTGGTGAACTAGTGGCTGGTGCGGTGGAGAGGTTCAATGAGCAGCCAGCAGGGCGGCTGGTGGAGAGGCACGGCAAGAGCGGTGAGCAGGTAGCCAGCAGGGCGGTGGCAGAGAGGAGTGGCCAGCAGGGCAGCTGGTGGAGAGGCACGGTGGAAGCAGCGAGCAGGCGGCCAGCAGGAGTGGCCAGCAGGGCAGCTGGCAGAGAGGGGCGGCGAGCAAGTGCCTGTGCAGCAAAGCGAGTAAGGTACCTCTTTACCCCACCCAGGGGGAAGCTGAACTCTGCAGATGCACCTCTGAACTATGGGTCTGCACTGACCAAGGACAGCAACTGTGAGTGGGGCGCAGGGAAGGGTCAGGCATGTGAAAGGGACTTTTGGGTTGCTGGACTGAAGAACCTGAGGGGAAAAGGACACTGCCCAACCTACTTGGGGGTAGGTCTTTAACTTATGATTTATGTTTATGAACCCTGTTTGCAGTGTTTTTCCAAATTAACACCCAGTTACTTCCATCCTTTTATTGAAAGTTTCTTTTCTACACTCAGACTCTGTGCTTGAGAGTGGGGAAGTATTGCCTCTCAGAGGTGGTGTGTAAATTTCCCAGGTTACTGGGTGGGGGCTCAAGCCGGTTCTGTGCTGTATCAATGGAAAGGAACCCCTAGATATTGAACCCAGCCCAGGTTGCTGCTGGCTCCACCTGGCAGAAGGGTTACAAGGAATCAAAACCTCCCCAAGACGCACAGAGGGATTACGGTATTTTGCTTTGTTGTGTGCTGCATGAGCACATAGAGCCAAATTTTCAGTTAGGGCCTAATCTTGATTCCATTGAAATCAAAAATCAAGCCCATGACCTATACAATCAAAAGCCTTCTGTGTATCTCAGACAACACACTGCTCGGTCTCAGTCCTGTTCAATCTGTTTTGTAACATGCTTCTGTTCGAATGTTGAGCCTGGTTCTGTGTGAATTTCAAATGTGCTTGTAAGTTTCAATGATGTTTAAGTAGTTTCCCCCCTTATATTAATGTCTTTTCAACATAAAAATGTACAGATTAAAGAGGCACTTGATGAAATACAATAGGCCAAATTCTCTGATGGCTTTAATACCATATTCTTTCCTTAGCACAAATATTTTGTGTTCTTTCTTATGTCAGAGGTTTTTGATATAAAACCATAAAATGACTTGTTCTCTGAGGTGCAAACTCATATTTGTTTTGGATTAACTCTTCTTGTATATCCCCGAGGAGCATAATTGAAGCCACCGAAGCTGATTCAGTGAATTTGGCAGTTTATAAGTAGAGAATACTTAGATTTGGGGGCACGTATAGCCTTTCATGTACAAAGTTCTCATTTTAACTTACCTCGGGCTACTGGCTTTACTGATTTACAGTTAATTAGGATTCTGATTTGGGTTGAAAATTCCAATACCTATATGGTATTACACATTCATTTCAGTACATGCTGGCTGAAGAAAATAATTGTAACTACAGTCAATAAATGTATGCTCCATGTATATCACACGGAGCAACCTCAGATGTCCCACCCACCCTCCTCCTGTAAGAAAATCCTCCTTTGCTCCCAGTTCATGGAAATATCATTCTGACATCACTTTGTGGTAGCTGGAAGATTTCCTTGCCTATCATTTAACAAAATCCCAATACCATTTCCTTACTTTTAACAAAGTCTCCAAATCCCTTATGTATCTCATATTTGCTCTGCCTGTATTTCATGTCAAAATTGAATTCTTTGGATAAGAGAGTTCTAATCTCTACATGTGTGTGACTTCTCTTAGCAGCAATGAACATTATACAAGTATATGAAAGCAACAGTAAGGTGTACTCCAAAATAAATATATGAAAAGAAAAAGAAAAAAAAAACCAATAGCAATCAGGAATTTAGCTTCTGGAATGTTGATTGTTCCTCCTGGCATTTTTGAAGTTTATAACAATGTGATTCAATTGCTAAAAGGGCTTTTACATGCTATTCAACTTTTTATTTAAAAAATGTACAGGGATGTCATCAAGTATTTCTAATAGTTTTACTTTGCCTTTTATCACCATACATTTTTTGTATGATCCACTAAAAAGGATTAACCTAACATCTTCCCCCTTAGTTTTTTCCTTTTTCATTTGGTAAACATTGGTTACTTGTTTGGTTCTTTGTTGGAGTAAAAGGGTGAAAACCCATTGAAGATAACAGAGCCACATACATTGGCCAGAAGAGAATTAAATTTAAAACAGCATAAATTTCATTTTACATTCGCTTTATGATGACCAAACATCTTGGATAATGTCAGTATAGTTCTGCTAATCATGTGGGCTACATGTTGCTGCACAGAAACAGGCAGCAGAAAATATTGGTTTTTTGGGGGGAGGTTCACTAAATTACGGAAATGGTGCCATTTTAAAAAAATCTACATATTTAGGGCCTTGCATCCTCTGTAACTCTGTAGTTACTTCCAGTTGGGCAAGTGAGTGTAAAATACAGCCATTCTGATTTGGGAGCATTTACACCTACTTTGTTCAGGTAGTGCACACGACATAAGGTGCATAGTGCAGAATCTGGCTCAGGATGCAAGACAGTGGTGAACCAGCCCTTTACACTATAGTGGAAATTCTGTCAATTTATTGTGGCTTAGGTCAGCCCACAATGATTATCTATTATTGGGATATTATGGTAGTGCCCAAAAGCTCGAACCAGGATTAGGGGCCCATTGCGCTGTGACCGGCACAAACGTATAGTAAGACATAGTCCCTGCTCCCAAAAGGTCACAATTTAAGGCCCAGATTCTGTGTTTAATGTTAAACATATGAGTAGCCCCTTGATTTCAATGGGACAATTCAGATGAGTCAAATTAATTATTTGCATGAGTTTTTTTAGGATTATGGCCTAAATGCACAAAACAGACAAAAGATGTGAGGTGAGACAGAGGCATAGTGAGGTGAAGTGACTTATCCAAGTTAAGAGGCCAGGTCAGTGGCAGGCCAGGAATAAAACCTAGTCCAGTGTCCTGTCCACTGAACCATATGATAGCTTTATTTTTGGGCTCCTATTTGGGACTTAGAATGTTAAATAGTGTCTCTTTTTAAAACTTGAAAATTGTCACACTCCTGTATTTCGTTTTCTTAGCATTTATAGTGTAGTGCAGGGGTTCTCAAACTGGGGGTCGGGACCCCTCAGGGGGTCGTGAGGTTATTACATGAGGGGTCGCGAGCTGTCAGCCTCCACCCCAAATCCTGCTTTGCCTCCAGCATTTATAATGGTGTTAAATATATAAAAACATGTTTTTAATGTATAAGGGGGAGTCGCACGCAGAGGCTTGCTGTGTGAAAGGGGTCACCAGTACAAAAGTCTGAGGACCCCTGAAGTGTTTACTGTACTGCTACAAACAATGATCAGACATAAAGGACAACATTAAAACTTGGCGTGATCAGGTGTAACTATGGAACACAAGCGAGTCACAGCTGTTTATGCCTGGTCTAAGAAGATCTGCAGATCCGAAACCCAGGCTGATGGTCCGCTGCCGCAGCCACAACACTACCCAAAAGCTCTACTAGTGACAAGAGAATTGGGAGTTGTAGGGCCTTTGTTCCAGTAAGGGTACTGCCCAGAGGGACCTGATTGGTGGAGCTCCTGAGCCCCTGATTGGACCAGGTATGCTATATAAGCCAGTTGGGATACAAGGTGTATCTTGGCTTGCTTCTGCTACAGACCATGCTGCTTGACTCCCAGCTTTGTTCCTGTTCCCTGTCCCCGTTCTCTGACTCCAGCTCTGACCCTTGGCTTTGGCATTTGGCCTCTGACTCTGTTCCTGATCTTCAGCTGTGATTCCTGACTGTGACATGGTTTGACCCTTGGCTCTAGCATACAGCCTCTGACTCCAGTTCTGACCCTAAGTTCCTTTCCCTGACTCCTGTTCTGACCTCTAGGTCAGACTGCCCAGGTCAGACTACCTTCCAGTCCCTGACAAGGTATGAATGTAAAGAAAAGTGTGTAGAGACAAATGTGAGAGATACCTAAACACAGAGAAATAAAATATAGCAATGAAATTGACCTTCCTTTTGAAGTAAATTTAATTTAAATGAAAGATAATTTTTGAAATAATCTATCCTTTATTTTAAAGGTAGAGAAAAGCTACAACATAACCCAAAGCAGTAATGGATAAAGCAAGGGCTTCAATTTATAAAGGAGGAATGTATCTACTGTTTAAAGAAGTCTGCAGGGCAGGACACTTGGATTCTATCAGCGCCTTTGCCACTGACTCACTGTGTGATGCTAAGCAAGTAATTTACTCCTTGTGTGGTAAATATTGTTTTACCTGTTGGGTAAATTGAGGCATATGGACATTAAGGGCAACATTTGAAAAACTGGTTTCTAGCTTTGGGTGGCTCAGATTTTGAGTATGCAACTTGAACCACCTGTTTGCATTCAAAGTTATTGGATGGCTACTGCTACTTTGAAGTCAGTTTGACACTAAACGCCTAAATGCTTCCATTAGGAAAATAACAGACACCTCACAAGGGGTATTGTGAGTCTATGTTACTTCGGGCCAGATTCTGATACTCGATGTAAATAAGTGTATCACCTTATTACACAAATGGTTACCCTGAAGTAAAATAGTTTTTTTTAAAAAATATTGACATCTATCTAAATGACTGTGTGCGCTATGTGCTTATAGTCAGTTCTTCACATGAAGACTTACTAAAATGGGCTAATACATTATGTCTGAGGGGTGGCTTAATACAATGCATATCGCACTTGACCTAGTGGCTTTCACCATGCCATGATCTACCTTGGAAGTTATGCATTATTTCTCAGTAATTAAAGTAAATTGTATCATGCGTCTGTCCACGGTGGTCTCTCAGTTCATGTCTGTTATATAGGTAGCTGAGAGACAGTGGCATTTATGTTTTTTATGTAGTGCAAATGTTTAAATAACAGACCTCTGAAGAATTGAATTTTCCTACAAAATATATTTTAGCCAAACTATCTCAGATTAATTTTTAGTTACCTTACATATACACAACATAACCTGGAGTTTCCTAGCATACAGGTCCTAATTCTCTAATCCTTACTCATTAAAATTCCACTGATTGCTATGGAACCAAATTCTATTCTTAGTTACACCATTGCAACCCATTACATTCAGTGAGGTTGCACAGCTCTAACCCAAAATTGGACCAGTATTCATGGACATTTATGATCACTTATAAAAGGAGGCCTGAGGTCTACATGCACAAATAACTGCATACTCACGGCAGTTACACAACAAATTAGGTGACTGCATGAGAAATGGCTAGATAGCCATGTATACATACAATTACCTGATTTGCACTTTCAACCCTGGTAACTGAATGTACCTATATAGGTAGGTACACAGTAGGCTGCACAAATGTACACCTGCCCTTGGCTACCTCCTTTAAAAAGTAATCATTAATTTTAAATTGCATGTAATTGCAATGAGTCAAATTACACCCTGTGAAACTTCAGTGACATAGCATAGAAATGCAAGTCAGTACATGAGTTTGGCCCAGTGACATTGATCATGGTGGTTAAATTCTCTGTGTCAGGATGGCTTTATGAAAATGCACTATGTGGTCTTTGAGCTATCTGGTTTTTGTCTGAAAAGATTTCAGGCTCTCCCTACTGGCAGAACTTAAAAGGTCAACGGCACTGCTAATATTGTCTTACACATCAAGCAAGTGCTTATAATCCCTTTTGGTACCATGAATACCAGTAGTTTGACTAACTGTAGTCTTTCTTTTACTGAGTTATGAACATTTTGACTATCAGTTGCTGCAAATGCAGTATCAGCTCCTACTTACATTTAAAAACCAAAACTTTTTGTGAAATTTAATGCAAGTGAAAATATTCTGATTATATCATATCATTTATTTACCTTACAGACAATGGTAAGAATGAATATTTCTGCCTCCTTCAGAAACATGCAGGTTTTACAGGAACCCACTGTGCAGCAGGGGTTTTGCAAAGTCCACTACGAATCCATTTTATAGTATGGATCCACAATGATTAAGAGACACAGGATTAGTGAGTTTTTAAACTGTCATTGCTCTGGATTAAATGAGTGGGCTAGTACAAACTGTCTGATAGAGCTGGTTAATTTTTTTCACAACTAGAGGGTGGGGATTTTGGTCAAACGTTGCCCTTTAAAAAAAAAAAAAAGATTTTTTTTGCAGAAATCATCATGAACAAAATGTTCTGTTTTTCATGAAATTTCAGCTATGTTTTATACAGAAATTTTTACAGAAATGTTATCAAAATTGTTTTTGAAATAGTTATTCAAATTTTTCTGTTTACTAGAAATGTTTTCTTAGTGAAAACAGAGGGGTTGGTGAAAGAAAAACAGGGACTGGGGTGAATGAAAAAAAAAGTCAAAATGATTTTGATTAAGATTTTGGTTAAAAAAAGAAATGGTCAGGGAAAACTTTGCGAAACATTGTGACAATTGATACATTTCAAACTGTGAAATAAAAATAACTTCCAAAATTTCTTGAAATTGTTTTCCCTTGATTTTTTTTTTCCAGACCAGCTTTTTAGGCTGTCTGCAGAGTGTGATTAGCTGCCTTGCTCTCTTTCAGCAGCTGTAGTACCTTCCCTCCCCAAAACTGACTTTCAGTTAGGGATTACAACAGGCTTGTTAGTACTTTACTTTGTTCTCTGTGATTTAGGTTTATGTAGGAATCTTGTGAACCTTCTGTGTTAAGAACTGAGAGCTGTTTTGTACCTTTTCACCCTGATCTACCATTTCTTTAGCAGTGGCTCCTCTTAATGTCTGTAGTCCCAATTTGAGGATCCTTACTGAAGTTGAAATAAAAGTGGCTACTTGGATTGTGACAGAGTGCTCAATGTAAGAGTGGTAGAATCAGGCCTGTATGAATATGTGATTGTTTTGTCCATTTTACAGCATTGTAATTTATCATACTTGCATCAGAGCCCAGGGAACAGGGTTGGAAGGTACATCCTGGCAGAGGTGGTAATTGGCAAGTTCTCCTCTTCTTAAATCTAAAGCTTGGGGAAAGGGCCCCCGTATACTGAATGTGCAAGACAAACATGGATGAAATCCTTTTGGGAAGGTGGCCTGAGTCTTGCCCTATGGAAAAAGGCAGTTGGGTGTTTGGGACCACATTGACTTTTTTTTTTTTTAATTCTACACCTAAAACTTAGGTGTAGCCACATTGCACAGTGGCATGAAGAATGAAAAAAGAATGTTACTGATATAATGTAATAAAAGGAATCCAATCAATTCTGTTTAGAAGTATGACTGTCACTGTTGTGTATAACTACAAGCAGAGTATTCGTGAGATTTTCAATTGCTTTTAACAAATGGAATGATGTGTAACTTGAAGTCTTTAAATCATGATGAGAGGACTGCAGCCACTCAGCCAGAGGTTAGGGGTCTATTACAGCAATAGGTGGGTGAGGTTCTGTGGCCTGCAATGTGCAGGAGGTCAGACTAGATGATCATGATGGTCCCTTCTGGCCTTAAAGTCTATGAGTCTGAGTCTATATTGTACTTCTTTTCCCAGCTAATTAAGGCCTCATGGTTTTCTTCAGAAAAGTCAAAGTTGACTGAGATATTTCTATTGAAAATCTCCTAGACTATTGAGGTACAGCACTGAATTGTCCAGGGGACTTCACACTACCTTCATTTGTGTGCACACAATTTCTCATGCGTCATGTGAGCACATATATAGTCAACACATGTCACACATAGTCAGCAGCATAGGCACTTACTCTGGAAAAAAAATGGCAGCCCCATTCCCCCAATCAGCTCCTCCCCCAGTTCCAGCACCTCCCACCCACCAGCAGCCCCCGCAGTCCGCACCTCTCTCTCCCCTCCAGTGCCTCCTGCGTGCTGGTGATCAACTGTTGAGGTGCTGGGGGGAGAGAGGAGGAGCAAGGGTGAGGTGAACTCAGGGGTGGGGGCAGAACAGGGCAGGAAGAGGCAGGGAGGGGCAGGGCAGGGGGTGGGGCCTTGGAGGAAGGGTGGGGAGTGGGGCAGGGCCTGGGGGGCACATTAGAAAGTCAGTGCCTCTGGTCACCAGTGCTTGGAAAGTGCACATGGAAGTGTTCACACCCACATAGAGAGGCAAAGTTTTTGATAATGGGAACCACAGAGGTGATAAACCTCTGTCTGTTTAAGTAAGGGTCAGAATTTGGTGGCCACAAATATGAGGATTGTTGTACTTGAGGTGAAGACTTTGAGACATCTTATGACGTATGTGTGCTGAAGACAGCCTATGAATTACGCTGAACTGTTTTACTATGAACATATGAGGCTTGAGGCAAAGCCCATTAAAATCACTGGAAAGACTGGACTGGGCTTTTGTTCAAGCTCTTAAACTACAGAAAAGTCTGCAGGAGCGCAGGACTGTTACAAATTCACATTGACTCACCATCCTACGATCACAGCATTGTTTTGTTGGTAAGGGTACATCCCACGAAACAATTCCTGTGAAGAAACAAAGGCCTGTTTTATGATCATCCTACTCCCCATGTATAATTATTACTAACCAAGTATCTCTTTTACACGAACAATGCCTCTATGAAAGATTGCTTTTCACACCTTGAAAAGCACTTGCCAAGTAGCAGGTGCATTGAATAGATGATGTAGGTATTCTTTGATCAAGGAATTAAGCTCCATTTCTTTAAACTGACAAAAACTTAAAAATTAACAACTTCACATAATGTTACATTCATGTTGTCTTCAACAGTAGCTGCTTCCTCACTCTCTTGGTATGGAACAAGGTGTGGCCAACAAATTGGGAGAGAAAGATTAAAAGGCCACAGTCTCCCCATAGATACACACAAATGTCCCATAGACTTCAGTAGGAGCTATACGTGCTCATCCAAAAGCAGAATTTGACCAACAGATAAGAAAATTACACTCTAAAGCAAAGAAGATGAGGTTGCATGTTAAGACTGAGTTCTGCTTTAAGTCATAGCCACTTGTGCCTCAGTGTCTGCAACTTCACGACATCTAGAAGAGGGGTAGGGAATAATGGAGGGCAATTCTGAAATCCTATATGACGCAAAAGGGGAAAACTCATCTTTTGTTTATCATAAGAGATTACTATAAAGACACTGATCCCCTTTCTGCCCTAGGAAGGATCTTTTCCTGTTTTCTGGGTCAGAGAGCCACCTAACAAATACATTTTCCAGGACAATGAAGGAAGCAGTACGCTTTTCTTACTTGACCAGTTTAGTCTCTTTCATTCATCTCCTAGTTCCTAGGCAATCTCCTAGTTCACATACGTTACTAAGTTCCAAGGTTTTGTTTAGGTTTGGGGGGTTTTTTGGTGCCTCCTGGAACCTTAAATTATTAAAAAGGGATAGTGATAGTACATATTTGGTTTTAGCACTGTGTGGTATGTAAATAAGATACAAATTGTACAATATAACAACATTACATGACAACCATTGCAAACACACCATTTT
The DNA here is from genome assembly GCF_015237465.2 of Chelonia mydas. Classification (NCBI taxonomy): domain Eukaryota; kingdom Metazoa; phylum Chordata; order Testudines; family Cheloniidae; genus Chelonia; species Chelonia mydas. The sequence goes on from NC_057849.1 coordinate 300,428,869, forward strand.
CACACTAATAGTTATGTCTGGCATTTTATTTCTCAACATTTTATCTGTCCATTTCAGTTAAAGAATGACTCATAGGAGAGTACTGAGAGCAAAGTGGCATGGGTTCTATTGCCATCTCTGCCACAAATTGGCTTGGGCAAGTCACAAGTCTTCTTGTGCCTCAGTGTCCCCATCTGTAAAGTGGGGATAATGCTTACCCTTTTGTAAAGATGTTGTTGTTGTTGTAACAAAGTTGCTGGCAAAGAAAATGCAAAATGTTAAAATGATGTCCAAGTAAAATGCTTTGGGGATAAAACAGATCAGCATATAGCTACTGAAAATAAAATGTGGATAAGAACTCTCCATTCTACAGGTTTAATAACTTTGCTCTGTACATCACTAGGGAGTGCGAGAGAGAGAAACTGAAAAATCCATTACAAGCGCCAAACATTATCATCACCATAAAAAAAGATATCACATTAAAGCCCTTATGACACAGAAATTGTTTAATGATCTTCATAAAACAGAGCATTCTGCGCCCCTCTCCCCCCCAAACACAAATCCTGATTAAACAGAGCTAAAAACTTGCCTTCTGTGGCAGTGAAAGCCTATTTTATTTTTGAAGTTAATCCAGATATGAGCTGAAGTGATAAAGGCATACATCCCTCTAACTATAGACACAAAGGCTCAGGATGGACAGCAATTTTGACATTTCTAGTTAGAAATCTTGCCATCAAATACACTTACTGTTCACACAGTACCTGAGCTCTTGGCTGCCTGCACTCATGGCCATGTGTTGGGATGACATTTTGCCTGCTCACTAGGAAACGTAGTTGCCCCACTCAAGCATAGGTGCCAAGAAGAATGGATTTAGATGGCAAGCACGAATAAATACCACCTTTTCTGCAGGGAGTTGCTCCTTCATTGTATTGATGCTTAATTGACACCATTTGCTTCTTACACTCAGTCACACCTCCTGAGTTGTGCCAAAATAGAATGCTTAAATGGAAGGGGGGGACATGGAGAAATGGGACTGACAGGAAACCACGTTACAGGCAGCATCACATTCTTTCTTTTTCTGGTGTTAGCTCTGTTGAGAGCAGCTCATTCACAGAGTGTCAGCACAAGGCTTATGCGCCATTTAAGTCCCATTTCAGCCCTATTTTGTAAGACTTACGTGGTGTATATAGGATTTGGTCTGGCCCTGGCTCTCTGACAAATAGCAAAAAAAAAAAAAAAGCAATGATGTACGTCGTCTTTCACACGGTGCAAAGGTAAAATGACTTTGTACAATACATATTGGTTTCACAAGGGAAACAATGCTGATTGCATAGGCAGTGGAGAAGAAACGAAAGAGCAAAGAGACATATTCAAGGTATCAGCAGATTTCTATGGAAAGAATAGGTTGCAGCCATCAGTCCTGGTCTTGCCAATCCATAGAATCTTAATAACTAATGCCGGAAAGCATGTGGGATTCTGAGTTAGGTCAGTTAGCTGCAAGGTTATTGTCAGCATGGATGAGTTAACCATTGTGGAAGCCTTCCAAGCCATAATTCCATTTTCATTTTGAACCAAGGTTTGGACCAATTTGGAAAAAAAAAAGAGAGAGACTGAATTCTCTCTCACCTGCTTGCCTGCCTGCATCAAAACTCCAAGGCATTGCCTGCTTTTTGATTCAACGGCTCCCCCGGCGCGGGCATGTACTTGAGCAAATAGGAAATATAATGAGAAACATGCCTCCTCATCGTATTTCCAGTTGGAAATAACACAGGAAAAAAAAGCTTTATCACATTATTCCCAAACGGAAATACTCTAAGAAGAATGTTTCTCACAACATTTCCTGCTTGCTTAAATAGTCAGATGCAAGGCAACACTTTCCCCCTACTGCTGGATCAGAAAAACACTTAACCAGCACTTGGTACTATGGGCATTATATTTGGTGCCCTCCCTCCAGTGTGTCTGTCCTCAACAACATTTTAGCTCAGCAGGTGATGTTGTCAATGACAAATGAACAAAATTAACTTTCCTCAAAGCCAACCTGCCTTTCCCAGCTACAATTAAGATGCCAGTCTTAAAGAAATGGAGGATAATTAATCCTCTTCTGAATTTCAAGTCAACAATCTTAAGCTGGCTGTGTATTAAGTGATAGGTTTCTGAGGTGTATACAATATGTTTATTTGAGACTGAAGCCAACATTACACACAGCTGGGAAGCATACACCATTGAATGTGTATTTTTTTTCTTAACACGTGCCTGTGGATTTAACTGGCTAAGCAAAATGCAACAAAAATTGGTGTAACTACTTTGACGTCAAACAAGTTACCTGGGCATAAAAGTGGAGTAACACACTAGAGAATCACTCCCTTAATATTTTGTCATTTTAGCAAAGATTTTCATTCTGTCGAAAATAATTAGTATACACAGTTTTTTAAAAGTTTGAATTTTAACAATTGTACATTTATTTAATTTCCTTTCCACTGGGCCAGCACAGCTACAAAGTCTACAAAATGTATAGGATTCTCAGCTTATGTTTCCAGCTCTTTCCTATTAAACTGTCTGCTGATCATTACTGGGTAGGCTGAATGCTGTAGGTGTTTTTATGTGAACAATATATGGGCAGATTTCTCTACTTTGCAAAGGCTGCTTTGCACCGTATGTACCACAAAATGTGTTAGTTGTCCTTCTACTCAGGAATCTCCTCCCTGAAATAAATGTAGCGTAAGTGGCTCTGCCACTTTCTGTCCCGTTGTAATACCACCACCACTGGCAAGAGGAAGGAGATTGAGTGTCATGAGTATACCAGGGGTCGGTCATTGGCAGGGCAGAGAGGGGAGAGGATGTGATGGAGCAGGTCTCCACTATGTCCGATCTTTCACTGACAGACGGAGGTGGGCACAGGAATTTAAATTTGACCACTTTTAGAGGGGCACGTTAAACACATGATTTTATGAGGAAACACAGCACACCCTCGCTATAATGAACCCCTGGTGATCCAAGCCATTCGGCTGTGATAGCCAGAGTTTCATTATAGCAAAAGAAAGGGAGAGTGCAGAGCTCCTCTGGCCATGTGGGGAGAGCAGAGCTGCTTTGGCGGGAGGTGACACCTCTGCCAGCCATGGTGGCCCCAGGGCTGGAGGAGCTCTGCTCTGTGACCCTGTCAATTATTGGGGAAGCCCGGTGCCCCTCCTCGCCCTCTCTTGTGCACGCCCCTGCTGACATAAGGTCTTTGAAGACTCGTGCCAGTAGTGTAAGTTAGTGTTGCTTAGGGACAACCCTAACTTGTGCCAGGGCCAGGTGGCTCTGAATCAAGCTGTTCCTGATCCCCTGCATGGCGCAGACATATTGGAAAGTCGGGGCCTAAGGATTTTAAGCTTGCAATGCATCTTTTAATGATCTTTCCATTTGCCAATATTGTGTCCACTTCTGAATGCTGCTGTGCCAGACTGCCAAAATCTTTCACCTTTCAAGCTATTATAGAACTGACCAAAGCAATGCTTCACACATATAAAGCTAAACATCCCAATGTCAGAAGTTAGCAAATCTATATAAACCAAAAGTTCTTACAGTGCAGCCATCTTTCATTGTAGCCTGTAATGTCAGGAGATATATATCTATATATATATAGATATATATATATAGAGATATATATATATTCAACTGGACTTTTTAAGCAGTCTCAGCAGTGCCACCAGCAAGGTGTCCAATCCCACTGAATGGATCTTCTCATACAAACATGTTTTTAAACTGCTTAGATTTTGAAAAATATTGTTAGAAGAAGCGAAATAAATGTTAATATTTTACAATCTGATATGTAACCATAAACAAGTATAGTACAGTAAACTGCCCCAATGTTACCATCTGAATAGAAATTATGGCAGGAGCACTTAGGAGAGGAGAGTGTTTTATCTGCATGCACAGAGAGGAAGAGTTCACATAATGGTTTGTAAGGCATATCAAATTTATTCTGTGAGGTAGATAAAGGTCTTTTAAAGGTCTTACTCCACTTGTGGAATGAATTTCTTATCATGTATAAATTCTGTGTGGAACACTTTTTTTTCCCTGGGATGTGGTTTGTTTTCTGAGAGAAGCTAATGAGTTCCACTCCTGTAAAACAGAAAATCTGCTAATTAAAACACAATCACACCCTGAATGGGTAGCAATATGGGAAATATAAAAGCGTACACTGTGCTGAAAGATCATGAAAGACAGTTCACTCCAGTAAGGCTATTCTTACAGAATCACGAATAAACACTAATAAAATAATAGCCAAAGAATAATGGCCTATATTTAGGGGAAAGTAGCTGTCACATTGAGACGCAAACTTGAACTAAATATGAAAAATATTTCCAAGAAGCATTTAAAAAAATAAAAGCTGCTCCATGTTTGATCACTGTCAGCTTCAACGGCAGAATAGGTAAGTATTTTTAAAAATATTTCATATAACAAGCCTACTGAAGATAATACTACATCTAAGGGGGTTGGTACTTTGGTATCACTATTACATATATCAGTCCCACTTCGCTCTCAAATAGTAAAGGCCACAGTTAAATTTTTCCATGACAAAGTAAAACATTTAACAAGCATTAAACTTCCCCAAGGACAGTGCAGGATTTTAAAGTGTTAGTGATTCAGTAGGTAGTACTTCTCCCTCGAAGGGCCCCATCCAAAGCCAAATGAAGCCGATGCGAGTATTTCCATTGATGTCGGTGGGCTTTGGATCAGGCCCATAATGATTATTGAACCAATGCTACAGGAAGACGTTATGGAGCACTCTGGTGGTGGTGGTACATTCTTTTGGATGATATGTACGACCAGTCTTGATCACCTGCAGTCATTAAGTAGCCCATTGTATTTTTCACAAGATTAAGGAGCCAAACAAATTCTGTTCTCAGTTACTGTTCAGCTGAGTCACACTTATTTTCTGTCTGTGTAAATTATCCATGTTTAACTATAAACAGTATTCTTCACTTCCCTCCGAAAACTGGGTAGCATTGTTCTGCACTCCTAAAGAGTGCCACATTCTAACCTGGAGGCATCTGTATTTTAGTGATGAGTAAAATAATTGTTGTATATATAATTTGCAGCATCTGTGAACTGGGATCCTTTGTGGGGAAAGGCATCATGTAAATAGATTAGTATTAATGTGTTATGTATTTTTAATAAAATTGCCTCACATTGGTATAAATACCAACTTATGCCAGTGAAAAGTGACACGCGCTGTGTTAACTGACTTAAACGTGGGACACTTATTTTAATATCCTTTTTCATTAGTTTCCAGGTGACTGATTATCTTCCTAAAAAGAAAAGGAGTACTTGAGCATCTGATGAAGTGAGCTGTAGCTCACGAAAGCTTATGCTCAAATAAATTTGTTAGTCTCTAAGGTGCCACAAGTACTCCTTTTTTTTTTTGCGAATACAGACTAACACGACTGCTACTCTGAAACCTGATTATCTTCCTGACATTCAACAGGCTTCTTCTCACACATCAAACCGCAGGTTTCTGTAGCACCATCCCACTGAGCTGAGACACCACAAGAGGGTGACCTTGCTGTCGATTCTGTGTAATGAGGGAAACTTGCAGCTCAGTGATCAGATCCTTCACATGCAGAATGGCATAGGGATCTCTCTCCAATCTTATTTAACGTCTACATGCAGTGACTAGGAGAATTAGTTTGACAACATGGACACAAATGCCAACAACATGCTGCTGATACACAGTTCTGCCTGGCTTTCACACCATACGAGTACACCACTGTCATCTAGACCAGTGCTTGGCCAAGATCAGATCATGGATGAAGAAGAACTGATTGAAGTTAAATCCTAGTGAGACTGACCTTATGTTGGTAGGCAGAGTAAACCACTCTGAAGAGCTTATAGTCCTGTTACAGTCTCCTCTGATTGAAGATACATGCTCTGAAGTTGTCAATCCAGCTCCTGGATTGTCATTGACACTGAGCAGTCAGTAGTGCCTCCAGCTAGCTAGCTGACTGAGCAATGACATGGCCGTGGCAATTCACACCTTCATCACCTTCCACCTGGACTACAATTCTGCAATCTAGCTGGCATGAAAGCTCCAGTGTTCAGGAAATTACAGCTAGTAGAGAATGCAGCATCAGAGCTCTTCACCAACTGAGTGCATTGGTCCTGCCCTCCATATGCTATGCTGGCTATCCATAGAACACTGCATCACAGCAAGATTTCAGGCTTTATCTTCAAGGCACTAAATGGCCCAGGAAATCTAAAAGATCACCTAAAACATCAGGACCATGACCACTCTCCATTACTCCACTCCTCAGGTACAATGGACTTGTCCACTACAAGAGTAAAACTCATTTATGCAGCAGACAGGGCACAGGTAAAGGCACAGAGCACATCACATGGAAAAAAAAACAAAGCCAAAAATAAAAAATGTCCCTGCCACCATATGCACATTTCCTCTGAGAATAACAGTGCAGAAGAAACCTCATGTGGCAGCTGTCAGTAATGTTGCTTTATGCATTGCTTTATGCAGATGTCACAGTGATCTAAACAGAATGGAATAAGCCCATTTAAACTAGCCCATGCTCAGTATTAGGAACAATGAAAGCCATATGACTTTGGGCTCAGGGGTTTCCCAAATGAGTCCTAGAGTTTAAAGCCAGAAGGAACCACCAGATCATCTAGTCTGACCCAGTATATCACTGGGCACCTTCACCACCCAGAACCTTCACACCAACCAAAATATTACAGCCCACAGGAGACTGGGCTATTATGTGCCACAGCCAGGGAATAGGAGGGATCAAGATTCACCAGTGCCCGAGGTCTCTGCAATGGCGGGGAACTGAATAAGTGAAATATACCCAGATACTCCTGGCAAGCGACCTGTACCCACAGGCTGCAGAGGCAGGCAAAAAACACCCCATAGTCACTGCCAATCTGACCTGGGGAGAAAATCTTTACTGACCCCACATGTGGCAATCAGATCCTGATCACGTGAGCAAGACCCACCCAGCTAAGCATCCGAGAGACAAACACTTAGTGCCACCTCAGAGCCCTGGCCCTCCCTGTCCTACATCCCATTTCCAGCTGTGGCTAACCCTGATGCTTCAGAGGAAGGAGAGTTAAAAAAACAACAACAGAAAACATTGCTTGGGGGATCACTACCTGACCCCTGAAGGTGGCCGGCTGAAACCTTGAAGCATGTTCTTTGAGGAACAAAAGACATAAACTAGAAGTGAGCCCTGGGGCTGTCGCAAGCAACCCTGTCATACAATCTTACTCATAAATTTGTTAAACATTCTCGCAAAACTAATTCAGTTGTTTGCTCATACAACTCCTATTGGCAGTATAGGACCCTGCTGACTGTCTGCTGGAAGTGAGAAGCTGAGAGACACAGATTTAGAGGAGCATTTCTGGCTATGGAGCTGAACCCAACTATGCCTTAGCTGGGGGTTATGTAAGTGGAATTACGAGTGTAGCCTTGCTGTTCTTTTTGCCATATCTGTTCAAAGTAAACAGAGATTTTTGTGCATATTTTAAATAAATAACTTAGACTAGGAAATATCCTGAGTCACTTTTCTTCTAACAAACTGACCCACTCCAATGCCCCCAAACTACATGGGAAAATGACACCAATCAGAGCAAGGCAGGAGCTGGATTTTCTAGTTCAAGGGAAACTCCACGTGTTTGAAATTTCTTTTGGTTCAGGAATGAAACAGAAACAAAAATTTCCTGCAAAACAATATTCCATGCTTGTTGTCGGTCAATTGCAACACTTTGTTCTGATCTAATCAAACCGTTTCATGTTGATTTTGACATTTAATTTTTTTAAAATGTTTATAATATAAAAGAAATTTTGAAACAAAATTTCATTTTTGAAACAAAAAAAATCAAAACATTCTGTTCCAAAAATGTCAAGATGTTCTGTTCTGACATTATTGAAATGCTTCATGCCAGATTTTTTTTTTCTCTTTCTCTCTTAAATGGAAATTTGTCAAAATCAGCACACTTTTGTCAAACCATGAACTGAGATTTTCCAGTGGAATAACATTCCATCAGAAAATTCACAACCAGCTGGAGGAGTAGCAATACATTTTCCCTGCTTTTCTAACAATGCAAGTCTCCATTGTACCCTGGCCTTGGCTGAACTGTCTGTATTGAACTCTTCCCAAATGACAGATTTTTTCCCCCTCCCTTATCATTCTTACAGACTCTTTGAATTAGACTGATTACCTTATAATCTTTTTAGGTTTTTTTGCTACTCAGTGCTGACTACAATACCTTTACTTGCAGCTGTAGAATGAGGAGTCTACAGAATAACATGTCTGTGCTTGAGTCTGCTAATCTACTCTTGTCTCCCAGCTGCGAAGTCCTTTGTTCTTATGACTAGATCAGATTTGTGGTTGTTGGGGGAGGAGGAGATAGGGGGAGGCCTGGCAGTGAGCAGTAGCACATAGTGCACCATGGGAAGGAGGGACAGATGGGATTGCTGGCTTCTAGCTCCTCAGGCCCCTCCCTCCCAATGAAGGGAGAATGGAAGACAGAGTGAGGGGAGCCTGTGACCTGGGAAAAAAGGGGATCAGTGGAGCCTGTAACCTAGAGAAGGTGGGAGGCAGGGAGGAGATTGAAGGGGAGCTGCCTGGCAAAGCAGTAGAGCAGTGGTGGAAGCTACAGAAGAAAGGCTGGGAGGTGGGTTGTCAAGTGGGGGAGTTCCAAATTGTTTAGCCGATAGATGAGGTTTTTAAGGCGCGACTTGACAAAGCCCTGGCTGGGATGAATTAGGTGGGGATTGGTCCTGCTTTGAGCAGGGGGTTGGACGAGATGACCTCCTGAGGTCTCCTCCAACTCTAATCTTCTATGATTCTATTGACTTTACTAGGGAAATCAGAAATGATTGTATTGTTTGTGTATGGGAAGGGGGGGGTCAGAAATATTTGTTTGTATGTGGGGCAAGGGGAGGATATAATTGCCAGCCCCACCACTTATTTTGCACTGGCTGTCACTGCCTTGGCCCCTTTGCTGAGGCGGCCAAGAATTAATGGCAGTTGTGTTAGAGGTGTTTGTAATGTTGACACCAGATTAGAAAATGTGCAAATCTGAGTCTAAAGCCACTTCAACAGCTCCAGCCCCAAATATGTCGTACAGAAATGTTTTTTTAATTGTGCAAATGAGACTAACTCATCAAAATCCAGAGTAAATATATTAGCATCTATCATACAGAAATGTATAGGAATTATCTGATACTTTGCCATTATTGTTTTATTTAAATTACATCCAATTTGGTGGTAGATTGCAACTGGAGCTCTATATTTTATTAAGTAGTATTAAGTTCATGTATAATGGAACTGGCAGATGCTCTGTATTTGGGGGAGAGTGGTTAGCAGCTGAAGAAAAAAAAGAGAAAAAGCAATGAGGAATCAAACATAAAGGAGATATAAAAGCATCATATGACATCTATTGTTTTTCTAATACTGCACTTATAAGCCATAGTGCTGGCATTAAAGCTAAACTAATACAAATGAGTAGATTCAATTCTTTCATAAGGAATGTAGTTTAAGGTGGTTTTAATGACAGGCGCATTTTTTTTAAAAAAAAATAGCTAAATAGCAAATAATGCCAGCATTACAAAATTATTTCAATTTTCTGGTTTTTAAAAATCCTTTGGGTACCGTTTAAAAACACTGCATCTCTTCTTTTTATTCACTTCCATCATAAAAAAAATTCTCAAATGTCAGTAAAACAAAATAGGAGAGCAATATTATTTTTAGTTAATAATTTAGATTATAAATTTACTTGCAAAATTTCACTCTGTGCAATAGTGAAAGATACAATTTACCTACTCAGTAGTACAAGGTTATGCGAGATAGCAAAGTAGAGAAACTGTATAAAGATTGTGCCAAAATCACCTGAACAGATGAAACATATTACAGTGGCTTTGCAAAACTAAAATGTGCTTTGAAAATCACGTAAATTACAAAATTCAGGTCAAATCATTCTCACTTTACTCCAGGTATGTCTATACTACAGAGAGTGTAACTGCAGAGCTATGTCAGCATAGCCCTGAAGTGCAGACACAGACTACACCGACAAAAGGGGTTTTTCTGTCAATGTAGGCTGCTTCTACACTATAGGGCTATGCTGACTTGGCAATGCTGGATAGTCTCCATAGTGTAGATATACTTGGAGTAAAGGAGAAGGAAGTGTTCTTTTTCTTTTGGTGTAGGAAAAGATTCCCTGAACAACATTAGCTATGTCAGTGGCTGCTTCTGCATTGGGGGTTTTGTTGGCAAAGCTATGTAGGTCAGACACATGTTTTTTTCCCCACACCTCTGACTGATGGAGCTTTGTCAATATAACTTTCAAGTGTAGACCAAGCTCCCCTCAAGTTATCCCACAAAAGTCCCATGGAATTGCTTTTAGGACTAAGGCAAGTAGAATTTTCTCTTACGTTTGGCCTTGTATGGAAGTGGAGAGCATACCAAAAAGATCTCAGTTTGATGTCTGCCAAGTTATTCCACATTCTCATCTTTATGAGGCACAGCTTGCAGCTGTGCAGAATGCCTTGTGTGCGGAAGGCAGGGACCCATGGAAAAGTTACATCTAATTCCATGGATCTGAGGCCAGACGAGCAGAAACAGTGGACCTGGCTGAATTTTTTTTTATCCAAAAATGTTCCTCTCCCCCTGCAAAAAAGGGGCCTTTAAACAACATTTTAAAATAAAAACATTCATTGAAAGTTTGTGTTGTTTGAAATGTTCCCATTTTTACACAACAAAAAACTTCCCTAAAACAGGTTTTCAGCTTTTCTTTCTCTCTCCCTTTCCCTTTTGCCACTGAAAAAGGGGAAGGGGAAAGGGAAGAGAGTGTGAAAAGAAAGTGGAAAGAAATGTTTTAAAGATTTATTTTTCAAAAATGTCTGTGGGAAACCATTACCATTTTTTTTGTCTTGCTCTATAATCAGGCTGTCTCCATGGTGCTTAGAGCACTGGCTCTTAGCATGCCCCTAGTTCACTGCACCCTTCTGCCACCTCTGAAGGCATTTGGAATCTACAGAGTTAGTAATTCATAATTCAGCAATAATGGAAACAGAATTCTTCTGTGTAAATGTCACTATTCTGCTTTGCCATGGGAGCATGCTGTATTGATCAGCTAGTCCCCAGCTTCTCCATGGCCAAACCACGCCCCCCATAGCTAATCAATTATCCATATTGTAAGTACAGAGTTGGTACAGAGGAGCTGATAGTATCACATGTTGAGTAGGTCATTTGCTACCTAGCCTACTTCCCTTTTCTCTACTCTCACCCAGATCCATTTTCATGCACTTAGCACACAGTTGCTCCTCATCATATAGCATAATGGGAGGGGATGTTAGGGCCTATAGTTACTAGTTAGCAGGTTAAAAGCCAATTTTATTTTTAACATCCAGGATTTATTTTTCCAAAATTATGAATCATCTGTGTGGCAAGATGAATGCCCTGATGCACTGTACAGTATTCTCCTTAATAGATAAAAAAGGCATATTCAGCAGTGTCCCGAGCAACAGGGTTTGGCCCATTATGTGCATTTCATCATAGATGAACATAAAAGTTTCCTTTTTTTTTTACTGTATTGAGAAGAACACAAATCATCGTGAGCAATGGGCACTTTAAATGGTCTCCAACATTGGCTTGACTTGATTAGAAATAAGTAGTAGGATACCATCTAGCAGTGCTGATGCTTTTGGGAGGCAGGGGCTACTAAGTTGGAGTCAGAAATTAGAATTGTTTGGCGAAATGACGGCAACTTTATTAAATCTTTAACTTAAAAAAGGAAAGAAAGATAGTTCCTAGGGGCCACCTGTCATTGCTACCATCAAAGAGGGAAAAGCAGCGACCACCACTCTGAGCTGTCACTGGCTTTCCTCCCTTTTGATACTCAATTCCAGACTTCTACCATATCCCATAGTTACCAACCACTTCAACCCAAGGTTCAACCAGGCCTGCATTATTCATAGACCTGCAGCCTTTCCAAGACTCCCAGCCATTTTATGGCCTAAGACCTGCAATATTCTGCAAGGTACTGCACTGAGCTCAGGCCTCCCTGCGAATCCAGTCCCGTTCTTCAGTGACAGTGGACTCATACCTAATTTTAATGCCAGGAGTCTTTTATGGTCAGCAGCTCACCATCAGGCAAGCAATTTGTTTTACAAGCATTGGGTATGACCAATAGCAGCCCCCTCCAACAAAGGAGGGCTTTAATTGCCAGAGGATGCCATTGCTATCCACAGGGGTGTGGCCGGCCCTCCCAGCCCCAGGCTGCCCTGTGGTTCAGGGCCAGCTGGAATGGGTGGTGCCCCATCTAATGTTTCCAGTTAGGGTTCCAAAAGAGCTGTATCTTTGCATTTTCTGTTGCATGACTAAATGCATACTTTTAGCACACTATATGGGAAATTCTCCATATAAATAAAGATAATTTCAGCCTGCCTCCCCAAATTTTGCTGCTTCTTATCCTCTCCCCGCCCCTGCCTTAGAGTATAATAGCTTATTTAAGGCTATTACATGTTTCTAGCTCCCAGACATAGAAATAAAGGGCATGGTACAGTAAATTAGAAAGACAAGCTGGGTGAGGTAATAGCTTTTATTGGACCAACTTCTCTGGTTGAGAGAGATGAGCTTTCGAGTTTAAACAGAGCTCTTCTGTAAGCTCAAAAGCTTGTCTCTCCCACCAACAGAAATAGGTCCAATAAAAGATATTACCTCACCCGCCTTTTCTCTCTAATATCCTGGGACCGACATGGCTACATAGTACAGTATAGGCAGATATTTCTCCCATTGACTTCAATAGGAATTGCAGCTATTTATGTCAGGGCTGAATATGGTCCAAAGTCTTGCGCTAAAATTCTTCATGAATACTTCACTTTTAAAAATCGTCAATATTCAGAAAACTGCATTTCTATGTGAAATAAGTTGGTTATTTCACATTTATTTTTTCTTCCCCTGTATCCTAAAGCAGACTACTTAGCAATGTGGTCTAACAGCCTATGAAATGTTAGTTAATGCACTACTTTTTTGAGTTGAAGGAGCACAAAAAATATCTGACACTTGGATCATCTAGCCATTCTGCAACTTAAAAATGGTCCAAAAGGTGCTTTCAGGTATGATACATTTACATTCACGGCAATCCTGAATGATTTTTTATGACCAAGTTATGTGCCCCTGAAAATAAGAATTTGGAATGGAAATGATAACCTAATGCCTCAAACTGTGCTGCTGTATTGTAACACAAGTTACTCCTGTTTTTTCAGCATCTTTTTTTGTTTTTGTTTCAGTAATATAATGCCATAGGCCAACCCTCAGCCTGGGCTCTGCCATAGTCTCGTTGAGTCTTTTGCCCCGGGTCTCCTATGGGAGCCCAACTTCTGGGCAATATTGCTGTTCTTGGCAGTATTCATCTCACTCCCGTGGTCTTTTTAGAGTCCAACTACAGTTCACCTGTCTGTAGAGGTGCTCCCTAGATTGCCACAGGTCACTGATGGGATGTAGTCATTCAGGGCCCCTTGCCTGAATCAAGCTCGTAGTGTATGTTTGCCCCAACCAAAGGGGCGGGTGGTGGGAGGAAAGTCTAGCCACTGCTTCAGGTGGGCTCCCCCATACTTGTTGCTCACTAGAAGTCCCAGCAGCCTCTCTGCTCCTGGGCAAATTTTACTCCCTTTTCTGTGGCCATGTTCTGCAGGTGCATCTATCTGGTGCTGCCTGAGTGCAGGAATGCTCGTTAGCCTTTCTACCAGTGGGATGTGGGGGTCACATTACAGGTAGTAGTCATGTCATGGTTTGTTAAACTTTGAACAACTTTCAATGAATAATTCTAACTGCAAACATTCGTGAAATATCTTGCCTTGTCCAATGACCAAATCCTGCCCTTGGAAGATCTTCTTGTGGAAGAATGATATTGTCACAGACAGATGAGTGGCACAAGAACAGCCTAGCTTATTTAGTAAGCTCCCTTGGCTTATTGGTAATATATCTTGGTTTTGAGAGATCTGGCTGTAGGTAGGGTTTTAATCGTTGTACATGTGTGAGAGGGCACGCCCCTAATAGAGAGGAAGCTAACAAGCTCTTCTGGGCCCAGCCAGCACTAGCCAGACTCACCTGCAAGGCTTGCTCTGCCTGGAGGGAGGCAGCTTAAATGGAAAAGTCTGTAACAGGAAAATGCGGCAGCTAGGGGAAGATTGCTGTGCCTTGGAGACAGCTGGCTATAGGACTAGATCAGCCAAGAGGAAGACAGTCGAGGGCCCTGCTGCCCCTGGGACTGTAAGAATCAGATACAGAGTGGGATTAGCAAAATGTGGGGAGCTAAGGACAGACCCTAGCCCTGATCAAGAACATGAAAGCCTACAAATAAGCCGAGCCCCAGAGGGATGACAGACTGCGTGAGAGACTGAACACCTATTTTTTACTTTGATTCTCCCTGTCCTCGGGGAGCAAGAGGGAAAGAACCCCTTTTCTTTGTTTGGAGAAACTCTTGTCTACCACAAGCAGGAGAAGGACTCTGAGTGCCAGGGAAGAGAAACAACCCCAAATTGTGGTTGGTGGGGAACCAAGGGGGCTTGCCCCACACCACAAATGATGGAGAATGCAGGCACAATTATGCCTGATGCAAGGGCTTAAAAAATCCATGGAGGGAGGTAGAGCTTAGCAGCTCTGAGCAAGATGGAACCTGAGCGTGGTGTAAATGGCTAGTGGAGAAGCAGCAGCAGCAGCAAGCAGCTCAGCAACAGCAGTTCCAGCAGCAATTGCTCAGTAGTGGACCACCCAATAGCAAGTTCAAGTCATGCAACCGCTGCTGAGGGTACTGATGACCCAGCAGGCACAGTGCCACAAGGAAATGATACAACAGATAGGGCTGGCCTTAGACTCCCCTCCAGTCCCAGCAGGGCATGCTTCCATGGAGGTGGGTCCCCCTTCCATACCTATGAAGATAACTGATGTGGGGCCGGATAATGATCCTGAGGCCTGTTTAGTAACATTTGAGAGGGTGACACTAGCTTCCCATGGCTGCCTGAGCAGTGGGCTTTGATTTTGGCTCCATAGTTGATGGGTCCAGCATAGATGACCTACCATAACCTGGATTTAGAGCAGACTAAGGACTATAAACAAGGACTATTAATATTTTGGACTACTTAGACGTTTCCAAGGAAACCCACGACCAATGTTTTAGACCTGAAACCTACCTCAATGGAGCCAGACCCTTGTAGCGCAGCACTTGAGGGAACACTGTTGGAAATGGCTCTACCTGGAAGAAAGTCTTAGGCCCACATGGTGGAGTAAATTGTGACCAAACAATCTGTAAGGATTTTGGCAGGGTTCATTTCACCAGAGCGACACCTCCTGCTGGCTATCTCAGGGATTAGCTCTCTCAGCCAGCACACTCTCTCCTGGTAGTGCCTCTCCCGCTACCTTCTCTGTCTGCAGACCTGTCTCCACCCCGGAACTGCAGCATCCTTTTCACATCTCAGCCTCCAGCTGTGCCACCATCCATATTCTCTCCCTTCTTGGGCATGCTGGGGGGAGGGGGGAAGTATCTCCCAGTTCTATAGTCTAGCTACTTCCCTAGTGGTGAGTGGGGGGGACCCAGGCTAGCCCACTACTCTGGGTCCCAGCCAATGTTCCCAATAATTTTTAAGAGGCCGTGTGCGCAAAAAATTTCTTTTGTGCCTCCGCCAAAGCAAAAAAAAAAAAAAAAAAAAAAGCCGGAGTGCTGCCACTGAAACAAAAAAACAAACAAACAAAAAAGGCCGCCACCGAAGCACTTCGTGCTCATGAAAGAGCACCCACACTGAGTTGAAAGAAATCAACAAACTGGGATAATAAAGACACAACTTCTGGTGCCACATAACTACCACCAACAGCACTGCAGTTTGTGCATGACAACCCCTGGCAACCCATGCACTGGGCACGTGGGAAGAGAGTAGACACTGTCACAGGTAGGTCAGTTCTACTAGCCAAACATGCCAAGATTGCCAGATAACCAGCAAAAAGGGGGTTCCTAACATACCCTTGAGCTCTGTGCCCTTAATTAAGAAACCCTTTGAAAGAATCAGAATGGGTGTGGTCAAGCCCATGGAAGGGACCACATTGGGGTACTAGTACATATTGGTAATTGTCAATTATGAGACTAGGTATCCAGAGGCTGTTCCCCTTCTCTCAGTAAAATCTATGGCAATAGCCCCAGAGCTCCCAAAGCTCTTCTCACCCTTATGATTTTCCTGGGAAATATTTATATATCAAGGGAATAATTTCACCTCCTAGCTGATGTACAAGTTATGCTCTCTTCTGAATGTCAAGCCCTGAAAACCATGGTTACCACCTGTAAGCCTAGTGAAGAGATTTAATAAAACTCTGAGGGGAATGTTGAAATGCTTTGTTAGTAATGACCCCAAGCACTGGGACCAGCTACTCTCTCAGCTTCTGTTTGCCATAAAGGAGGTCACATGGGTCTCTACGGGATTGTCTCCCTGTGGCTTACTTTATGCCCACCAACTACTGGGAATTTTGGACTTGCTAGGAGGAACAGGGCTAGGTGCCTTAAGTGCAACCCAGTATGTCTCACATCTAAGGGAATGATTCAGGGACATACGGGTTTTTCTCTAAAAAATTTAAGAAAGGCCCAACATGTGCAGGAACAAAATTATAATTGAGGGGTGTGACTATGGACCTTCTACTTGGGTGACTCCTGTCTCTGCTTCTTTCCTCTGAGTCAAACTTAATGGCCCAGTGGCAGGGTCCATTTGAAGTTGTCAGGCAGGTAGGGCCAGTGGACTATAACATAAAACTGAAGGGTAGAAGGAAGGAAACTCAAAGTTACTGTGTGAGTCTTCTTAAGCCTTGGAAGGCATAAGAAGCCCTATTGATAACTCCTTCCCCTACAGAGCTCAAATTAGGACACCAAGTACTCCAAGTCCACAAACCAGTGCCTGGGGGGTGAGGGACTTACCCCTACACAGAGGAAGCAACTCCTCCAATTGACTGAGGTCTTTGCTACTGTATTTTCCCGTTAGCCAGGGAGAACACAGTTAATCTAACACCAGCTAGAGACCACTCTGGACCCTGACCAAGGAATATGTGGAACACAATCTGGGAAGAGGTATGAATGATGCTGCAGATGATAATTAGGGAGTCTAAAAATGAATGGAAGAGCCCACTAGTCATGGTTCCTAAACTGGATGGTTTGGTCTAGTTTTGTATTGATTTCAGGAAAGTTAACTCCATCTCAAAATGCAATGCTTACCTGATGCCAAGGATAGACAAGTTACTCGAGTGGCTTGGACCAGCAAAGTATCTGAGCACTATCAATCTCACAAAGGGTAATTTGCAGATCCCTTTATCCCCATCTTCACAGGATAAAACTCTTTCTCAACCCCTTCAAGCATTTCCGGTTGGAGACTATGCCATTTGGGGTCCATGGGGCCTCTGCAACTTTCTAGCAGCTCATGAATAAGATCTCAGTTCTCATCATCGGTAGGCTGCTGCCTACATAGATGACATTGTCTTTTACAGTCCTGTGTGGGGAGACCATCAGCAGCATGTAAGAGCAGGGCTAAAGGCCCTTCAAGATGCAGGCCTCACTGCCAACCTGTGAAATGTAAGTTTGTTGTGACTAAGCTAATCTTTTTTGGGATACTGTATAGCGGCCTCCTGAAACCAGAGATCAATAAGGTACAAGCCCTAATGACATTCCCAGTTCCCTGGATGAAGAGGCAAGTGAGATGGTTTCTAGGCCTGGCAGGGTATTACCAGATGTTTATCCCTGATTTTGCCTCAGAAACAGCCTCCCTTATGGTGGCATAAAAGGTAGCAACTCAAAGAAGATCTGAAGGGATGGGAACTGTGAAACAGCTTTTAATGACCTGAAAGAACAACTGTGCTGGACACCTATATTCTTCAGCTCCGTTTTTACTGGGAATTCATACTGCACATAGATGCCTCAGATGTCAGTTTTGGCACTGTGCTCTAGCAGGACGTTGAAGAAGAAGAAGAAGAATGCCCAATCCTATACCTGAGTAGGAAGCTATTCCCTAAAGAAAAGGCCTACTTGATTATTGAAAAGGAGGAACTAGTGATTAATTGTGCCATGGATTACCTCAGGTATTACCTGTTAGGCAACCCTTTCCCCTTGATCACGGATCATGCTCCCCTGTGCTAGTTCCATATCATAAAAGGTTCAGACCTGCATATGATGTGGTGGTACCGCATATTACAGCCCTACAGTTTTTTTCAAGGTGCAACACCAAGCAGGAAAGGACGGTACTAATGCCAAGGACTTTCCTCTGGAAATTGGAGATGCGACAACCCACCCCAAGACAGCCTTTCCAACTTGAGGGGTGAGGTCTGCGAGGGGACACACCTTCACCCTAGTAGAGAGGAAGCTAACGACCTCTTCTGGGCCCAGCCAGCACTAACCAGACACACTTGCAAGGCTAACTCCTCTGAGGGAGGAAGAGTAAAAGGGAAAAGTCTGCCACAGGAAGGGGAGGCAACTAGGGGAAGACTGCTATGCTCTGAAGACAGCTGGCTGTAGGGGTAAAACAGTGAAGACAGTCACAGATCTTGCCACCCCTGAGATGGTACAGATCAGGTGCAGAGCGGGGTTCCCAAAAGGAGGGGGCCTAGCCTTGATCCAGGACACTAAAAGCCTATTGATAAGATGAGCCACAAAGAGGTGATTGAGAAAGTGCCTAAGAGACTGAACTTTTTTTTTTTTTACTCTTATTCTTCCTGTCCCCAGGGAGGAAGAGGGAAAGAACTCTTTTCCTGTGTTTGTTTGGATTAACTTTTGTCTAGCACAAGTGGGAGAAGGACTCTGCAAGTGTCAGAGAATAGAAGCAACCCCAGATCAAGGGAGCCTCCCCCACCTTGTTTTTATGTTTTAACCCATGTTAACTTTCTCACCTCTTTTCCTACGCATTCTATTTCCAGACAGTTGCCTAATTTGGGATTTAAAATATTAAATAGGATTCTTTGTAAATCCTTTATGTTTAAGAACATTGACCATACTACTAACTAGGATGGTCCACTCCTGCTCAGCAAAGCACTGAAACGTGCTGAAGTCCCATTGAATCCATACGATTAAATGTTTTGTTGAATTGGGCCTTTGAGTCTGACCCTGCAGCCCCTTAACTTAAAAGTAGAGCTTATTGTCCTTATTGTAAGTAAAAGTTTCTCACTCGTGTGAGTAAGGTTATAGGGTTAGACCCTTTGAATAGCATTACCCCAAATATAATCACTGTTTTGCTAAAATGCGAGGGTCATCCTGGAAAATCTAACCCACATTACTCACTGGAGAATCCTGTACAAAAAACAATTGAATTAATACCAAATTTTGAAAGCGGGCAAAGGTCACATGAATGTTGTCCAACATTTTTTGATTGAGTATTGTACTTTGGGATAAGCTGCTGGGTTTCTTTAGCAGAACAGTGATTATTGTTCAATTGACATTTTTCACAGTTAAAAAGATGGTCAGCTGCGGGTACTGAAAGTCTTTGCCCTTCTAATTAGCATAAGAGTGATGTCACTACAGCTGTCTGAATAATAAAGACAATTATTCACTGAATATTATTCAACCAACAGTAAAACTGTTCAACTAATAATAATAATAATTAATAATTAATAGTTAATAGTAAATAAAAGCTATGAATTCTTTGTTTCAAGACAATTGCCAAAATGTGTTGGATGAACTATTTGCAATGAACAATTTGACCAGTTTGGAACAACACAGAAATGTTTTGTTCAAAGAAAACAGTACGATGTTTGGATTAACACTAAGGAAACAAATAGCAATATCCCCAGCAACGAAGCCACCGTATATCCTTCTGGACATGTACTAATTAGAATATGGGCTTTAATGCCTACATTTTTTTAATTTTGAATATATTAATCAGTTCATGGACCCAGAATCTTCCAGAGACTGTCACAAATCCAAATGATATCCCTGATTCATAAAATTTAGATTTCTGATTTATGTTTAAAATTACATAGAGCCAGACATATTGGATACACATCTGAGAAGTCTCAACTGAACAGTTGAATCTATCAAAGGGCAGTTGTAATTTATGTTTCTAAAACTGAGTCTAAATCCTCCCTGAGAAAATGGTGGCATATGAGAACTTTCACGTGGGTAACTGCACCCATGCTTAAAGGTGCACGTGCTTCTTTTTGGAGCTCTATTCACATCCGTTTACAGGCAAGTGATGTCATAATTCACTCTGGATCTGTGTGCAAACAGTTGAGATGAATCCCAAAAATTGTTGTTTGATGACTACTGAATAGTTTTTTTCAGTGCTTGTGAAATAACAAATGTGAATACAGGATAGCAGGACCTGACATCTACACATATACACGCAGGTGAACACATGTTCTTTGGGACATGACAATATTCATGACTTCTTGTTAACTATCTCTCTGTTTGTTTATCCTGTGTATGTAGATTAATCACCGTATTATCCAGATATCTCTGTGTTGGTCAGTGCTCATTTTCCATTGGCTACTCTGTGCCATCGCATTTTTAGTAGAATTCCCCCAATGATTTCAATGGGAAATGCTGCTTAAAAATCCATGACATGCCTTGGTCCAAGGTAACTTTACAAGTGAAAGGAAATATATGGCTCACAATAATATAATTACTTTTGGGCAATACTTACTAAAAATTCTGCACAAATATGTAATGATATAGGACAAGTGCTGTTTTCAGTTATGCCAGTGTAAATGTAGACTAACACTGCTGATTTTAGTAGAATCACACCAGTGTAACGGAAAGCAAAATATAGTTTTGTGATAATTATAATTTTATTTATCAAAATAATCCCTATGTAGAGTAAGTAGTTCCTATATATTGTATGTGTAAAAGTCCTGCATGATATTGGGGCCCTGTACATTGCTTTTTTTCTAACTATTTTAACTATGTATTTCACTGCTGCAATTTGTTAAAGAAACACAGCTAGGTAATACTTTCATTTAAATTTGTGTAAGGGGTTTTTCTGGTGCAAAATTTGTACAAACAAAATGTATCAATATTGCCGTGATTGCCAAAGAAATATTGGACATGACAAAAAATAATTCTCTCTCTTATGCTAGAAACTGAATATATAGCTCAAAGAAATACACCATTTTTCTCTCTCTCAAAATCCTATGAAATTAATGGACAAAGTGCTTATAATCAAAGACCATTCAAAAGAAATTCGGCCCTATAAGATTGAGTAGAACCAACTGGCAGTCAGCGTTAGAGTATATTACACCAATTGCCAGTCAAGAGCTATTAACAAAGTTAGTCATTGGTTCGTCAAAGAGCCAGAAGGTAGACTATCTGGGAGAAACAGAAGGAGCATTAGTATGGTCTGTTAGGGACCTAGCAAACATTTTTACTTTGGTTTAAAATATTTTTCTCCCAAATATAGTAAAAAAATACTCCCAAAAGGGGAAAAAATACAAATTAATATGTCTAAAACTAAGATCTTTTCTGTGTTTTGTGCTTTATTTCATGTTGGTATCCTCAACCTGTTTACCCAGTGTATGTGGGTAAGATACAAAGTACTTGGAAACATACACATTGAGAAATCATTTTAAGTAATGTAAGTGGAGCTGCTAAATTTGTAACCAGGTTAATTGTGTACAGCATCTCTGAAGCCTGGGATGATTCCTATAGGAAGAGTTTCACTGCAAAGATTATGTTTATGCAGGGTGTGGGCAAATAAGGCAACCAATAAAGTAGAAAAGAAAATCCGGGTCAACCCCTGCTGGCTTTATTCTGGTGAGAGGCTCCACTGAATAAAGCAAGCAGGATTTGATGGCAATTCTTTTAGAAAGTTTCAGTGTTGGGGCTCAGGATTCTAAGGGACTTTCTGGAAGTGAAGCTACTTAAGATCATTCATGAAGCGGCAAAAAAAAAAAAAAAAAAAAAAAAAATAGAGATGAGATCTCCCGTGGGTTAATATCACAGTTCTGCTTCTATCTTTTGCATAGAGCCTTTGCGAATGGCAGAGACAAGCTTCCCACTGCTCTTGGGTTATCTGTAATCCCCTGTTTTGCCTACTTGTGTGTGATTTGCTACAATTCATAAACATTTGCTTTGAAGAGTTGCGCTAGCTTTGTATTTTTCTGAAAAAAGCTGGCATCATCTCATGACGTATCTAGTCATGTTGTAATATAGGACCCCACATGCCCCATGATCGTGGGCTGATAGGCATTCGGAATGAGGAAGATAGGTATGAGAGGGGATACTGTGGAGCTAGAGGACATGATGCTACTGTCCTTCATACGTCCTTTATCAAACATAAAGGCTATATTGCAACAGCAAAGTCCTTGAGTCTTAAACGACGATTTGGTTTGACATCAGAGTCTTT